>NW_024966175.1:30611-40388 GCF_019238085.1 Lagopus leucura
GAGTACATAATCTGATGAAGTCAAACAGGTGAAAACAGTTCACATATTGTACTGCTCAGAGAGAAGCATAACTTTTTCTTTGAGCAAAACCCGTTTCAGTCATTTGCATTTATTATCTCATAGGTCTTTCGTCCTTTCCTTTCACACTTTCCTTTCATGAGTATCAGGACTGATGGTATCCCATCAGCCAGACCAGGGGGTAAGAGATGCTGGCCATCAAGTCTTCATTGTGTCTTTTGGGGTATTTATGACTAATAATGATGCTGGATGATCTTTGCTCTGTTTATGTTCTCTTCTGATGAAGAGCAATGAGGGTAAGGCTGAGTCACACCATCTATTTGTGGTTTCCCATGTGTGGTATGCTCTTGCATGATCTACCAGAGCCTCAGTTACCAGTATTCTTTTTTGGATTTCATGACTATTCTTGCTTTCTTTATTTACAGCATCTATATCATTTGTCTTACTCCTGCTCTGTTTATTTTAGTCTGTGCTGATGAATGTTCATGCTCTTTGTATGGCATTATAATATTTACCATAGAAGTCTCTACAAAAGAAGGGACTGGGCTGTCCATAGAAGTTGTGGATGCCCCATCCCTAGTGCTGTTCAGGGCCAGATTGGATGGGGCCCTGGGCAGCCTGGTCTAGTTTTAGAGATGGAGGTTGGGAACCCTGCCAGTGGCAGGTTGGAGCTTGATGTTCCTTAAGGTCCCTTGCAGCACAAGTCATTCTATGATTCAAAAGATTGATTCAAAAGAAGTAAGTTATGGATCTGAACTTTTGTTTGTTGTATCATCTGTGTTGTGATCCCCAGTGTGATGGATTAGTCAAGACTTAAATAACGTATGAAAGTATTTGTTCTGATGCTCCCATTGGAGGCTGGAAGAGGCCTACTTATTTTCACAATCTTCTGAGCCAGTGTGGTCCTCAGATCTTTAATGCTTAAGAATGCAAATGGATTATTAAGAGAAGTATTTACATTTAAGATTTGTGAAATCTTTCTATCAAGAATAGCTACTGTTTTTCTTAGAGGCACAATACTTCATTAATCCTGAATGACCACTATAACACTGCATGTGTTAGTTTGCTTTTACTCCTCAAGTATACAGACGAATTTTTGATCAGTTGTGCATTTGCTTTCCATTGTAGGCCTGTAAATCATGTGTTCCAATCTTCATAATGAAAGTCTTACTCATATTAGGACATACTCTGGATCATTTTTGTTTTTTTGTCATGTTTTTAAAACGTTCATCAAATTTCTAGCCTGAAATAATTCTTTGCCCTCACATGTTCATTCCTTCTGGTGTTGTATGATGCGGTAGTTTAATTCTTACTTCTTTCCTTGTTGTTCGTATGAGCTCTAGCTTTTTTTATAAAGGACAATCATGTTTTGTCTTAGACTTTATATTGCTAGGTTGAGTGATCCAGGCTGTCACTTGTGATGTTGCTGGGAAAATTAAGAGCTTATTGTGAACCTGGTAGCCCTTTCTCCTTCTGTATGCAGCTTAAATACATCTCTCTTGTGTATTGTGACTGGGACTGTGCCTGGTATTCCAGATGAAGACAGTGACATTAATATAAGCAGATCTGTGATGGAGTGAAGTTGGAACAGATAAAATTACTTTTTGTTATTATTTGTTGTTATGAATATGTAATGGTAAATTTTATTATGTAGTTATCTGAAATATCTTTTTAGCTGATAAAGTGGTAGATAAGAGTAAGAAAAATCTGTGTAGTTGGCATAAGAATAAATTCAAGTATTTGTTTTGATTCTCAAAATCTCCAGATTTTTTGTGATACTCTGGGCTTACTGAGAATAAGAAATAATATTTCAACCCTGCTTCAGCAAGTTCTGTACACATAGTTCTGTATTTCATTTCAGTTTTCTTTATACAACTATTAAGGATATGCATTTTTCTAATCAGTCCAAGTTGATTAAACTCTGTTGCTGCATTTTGAATTTGAATGCTGGATTAGATGTTTTCTAATGTGGTTCCTTCATGCTTAAGAAATAATTTTTCAAGTTATGATAGGACTGAAAATATACTCATACTCAGTTCCCCCTAGACTAGTGCTGGAGCTTTTTTTTTTTTTTTTTTTTTTTTTTGTCTGGAGAAAGGATCTTTTATTTGTTTATGAACAACTGTATCATCTGCCAAATATAACAAATTCCTGACTTCTTTCTTTGGGCAATCCACTTTTCATTTCTTTCTGTCTCTATTTTTTCTTCACTTAGCAATCTGTTTAATTTCTTCTTTTATTTGATTCTATTTTATTTAAGACACCTTCATCAAAACTGAAATGAACTTGCCTGTAGGTATGTAGATGCTAAATAGCAGTAGTTCCAAGATGTATTTTCAAATACCACAAGAAAGTGGTCAACCAGTAAGAATAAAAGTTGTGTGCTACTTTCCACAATAAGTTTTGGAGGCAGCCTATAATGTTGGCAGACTTTGAGACTTATTGGTGATCCCATCCATGTAGGATTGAGATAGTGCTTTGCTCTGAAGAGGATAGTAACTAAGGTTGGAAGAGAATTTAAGGAGGAGTGGGTGAACCAAGGAGAAGAAGGAAAGCTGATATGAAGGTAATTTCACTGTAGAAAGCGAGCGTGCAGAAAAATGAGATCACTGGAACAGTGAACATGAGGTTAATGTGAAGTGAGGCATTAATCACTGTTTAAAAGATATCCAAATTCCATACTTGCAGATTATATCTATAATTATTGAATATAATTGGGTGCTTTGCTCTGTGAAATTTGTTAATAAGCAATCACAATCCAACGTTAGTGATCTGCTGTTCTACTGCTTAACTGCACTGTTCCAGGAAGCCACAGAATTTTCTATTGAATATGGATTTCTCCTTGTCCCCTCCTCAGTTGGATCAATTCATTGGGAAACTGTACTTTTACAGATATTTAAGTTGGTTATGGCCCAATGTTTTATCTACAACAACAGTGCTTATCTTTTTGAGATTGTTTTTGGTTATGCAAAGCTCGAGATTATTTTGCTTGAATAGACTGTTTCTCCTTGGATCTGGTTCATGGATCTTAAAGCTGAATATTTTAAGGAATAAAGTGAAGACTGCAGAGCTCATTAGATCACTTTATATGCATTCAGTAATTTGTTTATAAGGGAAGGGCTGGGGGGGCGGGGGGGGGGAGGGGTAGAAGGGGGAGGGAAGCTACAGTTCACTTTATAACACCGATTCTTTGTTCCAGATTTCCATGAGATACTCTTGGTTTTCCTTGGACTGGGGAGTAGTTGAATTCAGTTGATTTTAATTCTTTTCAGTGCAATTTAAGGAACTGGATTGCATGACACTAAGAGTCCTAATCTCATTGTGGGAGAGATTAGGATTTCTAGTGGATTTTAATACATCTTTTTTTTTTTTTTTTTTTTTTTTTTTTTTAATCCTGATTTAAACAAATAGGTTTTGCTTCTTAGTTGCTTACTGATGTTTTGGCTGAAACAGTGTTAATGTATTTTGATCATAAAATTATTAATTTTGGGTTGTCAATTTAGAGTAATCCTTTCAGAAGACCTTTCAGTGGTACCTAATTCTAGGAAATATAGTTAAAATGTGCCATGGCTTTTATTACTTGTGACAGTTGATGAGAATGTTAATTAAAGTGTTATCTATTTCTTCTCATTTCTTTTTTGACAGCAAAAATATGCTTACTGTTTTTTTTCTTCCTCTTTTGCTTCACCACTTAGAGGAGTAATTTTCTCCCAGTGAAATTTATACGAAATCACGGAATGGAAAATATCAGAAGGAGCCTTTGGAGGTTATATAATATATACAACTCCATACCCCATGTAAGGAAGGTCAGCTTAATTAGGTTGTCTTGGACTGTGTCTGGTGGGGTTTTTAATACATCCATGAATGTGGATACTACGTTTTCTCTGGGCAATGTGTTCCCATGATTTGCCAACTTTATAAGAAGAAAGCATCTTGTATTTTGTTTTATGCCTCCAGATGGGCTTTGTGCTAGTAATCACAGCCATTTGAGCCTGTCAGTTCAGTCATTTCACTAGACTGTTTTTCTGGCTGTTTTTTTTTTTTTTATCACATTAACTATGAGGATGTTATAAGAGACTGCAAAATACGCATAGCTGGGTGTTTTAGACTGTGTGCTTAAAATAACAGTTCTCCAAAACAGTACATTGTGTAGCTGTTCTAGAAATTCACAGAGAATGATAATGGAGCTTCTGAGTACATCCTTTGTATCTCTCATAAGTCACAAGCTGTGATGGTAGTGACATTGTGGAGATAACCTTAACTTTCTCTCCAATAAACTGAGGACAATTATGGTGATAATTATGATGAAAATAGCCATTTTTCTGACTGTAAATGGTCAGTAATGCTTAGCCATCTTTGCAAGCATCAAGACTTGTGCAAGCACAAGACTGCTGCTGTCTCCCCATTTCTTAGATTCCCATTGCTGGCACCCCCAGTTGTTGATCAGTGCAGACATCTACTTAAACATGCATATTTTAGTTCCAGCCTGAGTATCCGTTGTACCCAAAATATGCTGTTCAGGTGAGACTTGGCACATCATTGTAATCCACAGGCTGCCGACAGGTGTCGCTGCGGACTAGTGCAGCGCAGAGACTTATCTGGGAGGGTACGATATCCACTTCTTGCAAAGCAGATTGAAATAGAATCTTTTTATGAAATAAGCAGAGCGTATTAAAGAGTATCAGCTGAGCGTTTCAAGATTAGGAGCCTCTGACCCTTGCACCAGCCTTTTGGCAGAGATCAGTTTGCCTGATGAGAACTTGTGTAAACAGGATTGTCTGTCCTCTGCCAAGGTAAACTTAGTTTTCAGGCGTTTCTGTATGGTGTTGGCCTAACAGTAGTTGGTAACGGTGAAACTTTGTGCTTTTGCTCTGCTATTCAGACTTAGTACTGCTTGCTTGACTGTTATTCACCCATTCTACATGAGATGTGTAGGTAGAAGAATGGATAGCATTTCCTGTGAACCATTATCTCATTAAATATAAGTTGAGAGTATCTCACTATTGTCTTAATTGTCACCAGGTGCAGTGGGCAGTACAGTCAGGTGCTTGCTACTTACTGGCTGTGAACCCCAACTCTTTGGAAGAGTTCCAGTGTAATGTGTGTGCCAGATGTGGCCAGGTGTTTTCCAAGTCCTGACCCTAGAGAGGGGTTATTGTATATTACCTAGTTATCTGCTTAATGTCGCTAGCCTACAGTGTGTAAGGCTTTATACCATCCAGGAGTCAGTATGAAGATTTCTCTATCTGTCAGTCCTGCCAGTGCCATAGTCACAGCCATCAATTTGACATATTGGCTCTTTCTCCCGTGCCTTCGTTAGGATAGCAAGGCTTGCTGAGCCATTTTAAAGGCTGCTATTTCTCTTTCACATTATCTTCCTGACTGATCACTGAACCGTACATTCTGCTTCTGGTCTTGGATTAATTGCTCATGTGGCATTTATTCTGTGGCCAGGATGGAGACAGATGAGATTGTAGTTGGATGCTGTCATTATCCAGGCCAATTTGTGCAATTTTCTCCTGTAAAGAACTTTTTTTTGTCTGTTTTTGTCTGTTTTGGCTAGTAGAGGCCATGCAGAAATGCACCGTTTCCATTTCATAGTACTGGTCTATTGGGCCTTCACAGTGGACTGACTGCAGTCAATTGGCAGTACCCATGGTAAAACTGGGAGCCCTATTACTGGTTGCACTTGGCTCTTTGAGTGACTCTTTGTTGCAACTAGGACTGAATAAGCAGCTCAGATTTTTAGCTTTGCAGTGATGGATCTACCTCCAAGACCGTAAGTCCAAATGTGTGTTTACCTTGTCTGTTTTGTTGTCATAGGCTTCAATGAGCTTTATTTGATGCTATGGCTTGAAAGGCTTATTGGCTAGTCTGTGGCCCAAAGCTGCTTCCTTGGAAACAGCCTTTTTTTTTTTCTCTTTTTTTTTTTTTTTTTTTTTTCCTTGCTATATAATAATCTTAGTGTCCAGATCAAATGCAGTATATAGTGTTTCCCAAAAGGCTAGTGAGCTTCTGTATTTCTACTTTTGTCTGCATTTTTTCCATATGGATTTGGTTTGTGTAGTTGACTCAGATATCATTCTGTGAAAACCCTACTGAATTATCCCTCCAAATTTTGCTACTTCGTCAAATTTCTGAATTTTCTTGGGATTAATGTCCTAGGCATGATTTTGTGTGGTAGCAGTAGCATCACTCAGTGCTTCTCCCATTTCTTACCTTGTGGGGCCAGTAATCCTTATAATGATATGGGTAACATCTTACAATGTCATAGGATGGAAGGTCATCTAGTTCCACATCTATGCTGTGGGCAAGGTTTCCACCCACTGAATCAAGCTACCTAAATCTCCCCTTTTAGTTTAAAATCATTTCCCCTTGTCCTGTTGTCACACTGAAGAGGCTGCCCAAGGAAATTGTGGATGCCTCATCTCTGGAGGCATTCAAGGTGAGGCTAGATGTGGCTGTGGACGTCCTGGTCTTGTTGTTGGTGATCCTAAGCGTAGCAGGGGGGTCGAATCTAGACGGTCATTATTCAATCCAGGCCCTTCTATAATTCTATTACTGTCATACTGTGTAGAAATTCAATTTCACTCTCTCTCTCTTTTTTTTTTTTTTTTTTTTTTTTTTTTGATGAGCCCACTGCATGTTCTGAAAGGCTCCACTGAGGTCTTCCTGGAGCCTCCTCTTCTCCAAAATAACAAGCTCAGCTCCCTCAACCTTTTTTTCATTAGAGGTGTGCTCCAGCCCTTTGATTATCTGCACAACCCTGCTCTGGACCTGCTCCCAGCAGTTACAAATCCCTTCTGTACTTGGGGCCCCAGACCTGGACACAGCACTGCAGATGGGGTCTCGTGGGGGCAGAGCAGAAGATGACAATCCCCTCCCTCTCCTTGCTGGCTACTCCTCCTTTGAGGCAGCCCATGATACCATGGTTGGTCTTGACCAAGTTGGTCTTCCAGGCTGCAAGGAGCATGCTGCTGGCTTGTGCCTAGCTTTTTGTCCGCTAGAACCCTCAAGTCCTTTTCTCTTCCATGAGTTCTTCTCTCAGTCTGTATCTAGGATTGCCCTGACCCAAGTGCAACACCTTGCGTTTTGCTTTGTTGAACCTCATTAGGTTCATGTGGGCCTACTTCTGCAAACTTGCTGAAGGTGCACTTGATCTTGCAGTCTAGGCTGAAGATAAAGAGCACTAGTCCTGAGATAGACCCCTGAGGTGCACCAAAGGCGGCCTCCTGGTCATAAAGCTCCCTGGCTGCAGCCATCCATCCAATTTCTCATCCGCCAAATAGTTCACCCTTCAGATCCCTGAGAATGTCACATGGGATCATGGCAAAGGCCTTGAAGAAGTCTAGATAAATGATATGTGTCAGTCTTTCCTTCTCTGTAGAGTTGAATGTTTTATAATGCAGGAAGAGTATTACAGTTTTCCAATCATTGGGCTGCCAACCCATGGCAAACTAGGGGACAGTGCTATGTACTGCTGGCCTCACATGAGAATGCAGATTGCTTGTGCAGTTTCTCAGCAACTCAGCTGCTGAGAATAAGCACTGGATTGAGTCATGGCTTCAGACTCAGTTCTCTTGAAAAGGATGGCAGTCAGGTCCTACAACTGAGGCAGCCTGATGTGATGGTCAGTAGCCAGCTGTTGTTATCTGGTAGTTGCCGGATGCTTTTGTTCACCAAGTGGGACAGCTGAATGAAGAACAGGATCCCAAAATAATTTCAGCCTCAGATGGCTGCTGTGTGGATGATCTCAGTATCCTCTGTGCAGCCTGTACTGTTTGGAGGAGTGCCCAAATCAGTAGGAACTGTAACTGCTTCCCCATAGTAACGGTGTGAACAAACCTCTAATGAATATTTGCCCTTACCTTGTCATGGGCGTTTCTGCCTGCCAGCAAGCCATGTCCTGTATATATTCACCAAAAAAGGCAGGTAAGAGCCATTTGTATTATCACTGATCCCACAAATGGCTGCTTTTGTTCCCTCTCCTGAAGGTAAATTTTCATCAATTTATTTTTCAGCTATTGGGATAGGTCTCTGTGAAGTAATGTGATCTCAGTCACTGCATACTTAGAGCCATCAGCCAGTGTCCAGTGGAACGCAAGGCTCATTAGCTCTCTGTAGCACTCAGCTACCCAAAACTAGTCAATTGGTGTGGATTTTTTATGCCTTGCAGTGCACCACAGTGACAAAATTGGGGTAATAAATTGGTACTGACATGCTCACCTTTTCCCCAGAGAAGGGAAAGGAAAGAGTACAATCAATCTATCAGTCTATCAGTTGTCTTTTTTTTTTTTTTTTTTTTGTGGTCTATTTTTTCCCTTTTGCTTGTTTATACTTTACACGTAAAGTAGGTTTCCTGTCTTCTTTGTCTTCTGGGAACTGGAATAAAGTTAAAAATGATTGCTTTTGGCTAACACTTCTCAGGTTTATCTATACAGAGTGTATATATAATATATCACCTCCTGACTTGCTTGACTGTTATCTCTTTCATTGCATATACCAGCACCCTGCATAGGGCACTGTGGGACACTTGAGCACATTCCCATATACCAGATGCCCATGCTTATACATGATTATACATGATTATTCACAGATCTTAAGTTCAAGGCCCAAACACAGAACAGCCGTGGCTCACCCGAGATCACAAGATCCTCAAAAAAAACGTCTGCCTCATAGCTACCAATCCTACCCTGTAGTATGGCAATTTTGAAATGATTAGGTTAGAGGTTAAAAAAAGAGATTATTAATGAAAATTTTCTGAGGAATGTATGTATTTAGTATAATGAAATTCTTTTTTGATCCATACTCAGGTAGCTTCTGAAAGCAGAAGTACCAATAATACGTATTTATACATTGATATTGTATGGTTGAGGTTATCTGTACCTGGCTTGAGACACCGTGAGAAGTGACTGGATAACATGAAGAAGAGTGTGCTGTAATGAAACCTTCTCATCCTTCCTTTAAAAAGATGGAACATGTGGCATCTTATGTCTGTCTTTTTTTCTTGTTGTTTTTGTCCATATTATGGTACTGTTTTGATGTGATAGGGGATTTGTGGGACGCCCATTGTATCATTTTTCACTGCTTTTGCTTAATGTCATTTCATCTTTGGAACTAATTCAACTGAATGAAATGGGTGCTTGTCAATCTTCACTTCTGTTTTTCTTGTGCAGAAAAACAGAATTAAAAAAAAAACAAGAAAAAAAAAACAAACAAACAAAAAAAAAAAAAAACAAAAAAAAACCCAACAGTTTGAAGCTGCTTTTAGAGACTGACTACTATTTTTATGCAGTGCATTGCTTTGAAAGGCAACCAATATTGTTAGTCTTCTAAAAGTAGTCTAAATGGTGTACTGCTTAGCCTTTTTTTTTCCTAAGAGTTCATAAGAATAATCCAGGTAGTTAATGCAGTACTTCGTTATCTATGTTATTGTGTCAATTAATATGCTATTGTTGCAATCATGAAGCACTTCAATGGAGATCTGAGGCACTTATAGTAAACTAGCAATAAACTCAGTCTTTATGTGTGTCCCAGTTGGCTTTGGCATTTGAATCTATGATAACTTTGTGGGTTTAGTTTGTAGGAACAATACTTGTTGATACTGTGTTGTTTCTTTGCCATCCTTTAGCCTGCTGTGGAAGTATCCTATTTTTATCTGTAATAGCGAAGTTATATGTTCATTTAATTACTTGTGGTTATTTCTTGCAAAAGCTGGTGATCCAGAAATTAATTGCAAGTGTACATTTGATATATGCT
>NW_024966176.1:0-1246 GCF_019238085.1 Lagopus leucura
TCCCCATCTCAGAGAAGCCCTGGACCCACATCCTGACCTCCGTCTTCCGTCGCCTCATACACCCCCAAACCCCCACGGGGACAATGACTGCCCCCAAACCGACCCCCAAATTGGGGACACCCCCTGCGTTGGTGACACCCACCGTCTTGGGGACATCCCCAAAATTGGGGACATCCCCCGGGTTGGTGACGGCTCCCGAAGAACCGAAGGAGGGACCCCAAGAACCTGGGTTGTGGCCTCGGGGATACGGGGGACAACCAGAGGGACAGGGGAGGTGGCATCATGGCGCGGGGACGGGGCGATGGGGACAAGGGATGGGTCAGCAGGGGTTGGGGACGGGTCACCGAGGACACGGGCCGGGTCAAGGAGGACGTGGGATAGGGGGTGAAGGTGGCGGTGGGTCTTCGTGGGGGCAGCCAGGGGGGCAAGGAGGACATGGAAGAGGTCAAGGAGGACATGGGATGGGAGGAGAAGATGGTGGGTCTTCGTGGGGACAGCCAGGGGGTCAAGGAGGACATGAGCCAGGTCAAGGAGGACGTGGGATAGGAGGAGAAGATGGCGGTGGATCCTCTTGGAGACAGCCAGGGGGTGAAGGAGGACATGGAAGAGGTGAAGGAGGACAGAGGACAGGGGGTGAAGATGGCGATGGGTCTTCATGGAGACAGCCAGGGGGTCAAGGAGGACGTGGGATGGGAGGAGAAGATGGCGGTGGGTCTTCATGGAGACAGCCTGGGGATCAAGGAGGTCATGGGATGGGAGGTAAAGATGGTGGATCGTCATGGAGACAGCCAGGGGGTGAAGGAGGACATGGAAGAGGTCAAGGAGGACGTGGGATGGGAGGAGAAGATGGCGGTGGATCCTCTTGGAGACAGCCAGGGGGTGAAGGAGGACAGAGGACAGAGGGGGAAGATGGTGGGTCTTCATGGAGACAGCCAGGGGGTGAAGGACATGGAAGAGGTGAAGGAGGACAGAGGACAGGGGGTGAAGATGGCGATGGGTCTTCATGGAGACACCCGGGGGGTGAAGGAGGACGTGGGATGGGAGGAGAAGATGGCGGTGGATCCTCTTGGAGACAGCCAGGGGGTGAAGGAGGACAGAGGACAGAGGGGGAAGATGGTGGATCTTCATGGAGACAGCCTGGGGGTCAAGGAGGTCATGGGATGGGAGGTGAAGATGGTGGGTCTTCATGGGGACAGCCAGGGGGTGATGGAGGATGGAGGTCAGGGGGTGAAGATGGCGGTGGGTC
>NW_024966177.1:0-1959 GCF_019238085.1 Lagopus leucura
CGGCCCCGCGCCGAAGGAGACGCCGCACGAGCCGCCCTCTCTGCTCGGCACGGTCAGTATCTCTCGCGGGCTGCTCACCCTTTGTTATTGTCTTCCTTCCGTTTGTTCTTTTTTCGTTTCTTCTTGTTATTTGGTTCTCTTTCCTTTGCTCTGCTTCCTTTCCTTCTGTCACATTATCTGTGCCTGAGGTTCGTTTTCTGACAGTGGTGTTGCCCTGTTGCACTGGTATTGAACTCAGTTTCAGAGTAGTTTCTGCCGGAGGCTTGGATTGTGGGTTTTGAGATAGGTGTTGTGTTTCATTTCCAATTTTCTCTCCTCATGCGTTTCTAGAATATTGTTGCTGAATCTTATTCTGTTGATACGGTAACGTTGGTTTCTTGCTCAATCTCACACATCGTTTTTACTGTAGCATAAGTAAGGCTAGCACCAATTGGCTCTATTGCACTTCAACTTACAGGTGTTGTTTGCTCTTCCGTTTATGGGTCTATTTGGTGCAATTCTGTGTGCAGATGTTTTTAACATTTGCATCTATGGTTCTGTTCATCCCAAGGTTCCTTAGTTTTTGGTTTGGAGTTTCTGGGTTTAGCTATCCTGTATAGAAATTTTACTTTGATGATATTTAGTCACCTGCATAGAGCTGTTGTGACATGGGTTCTACCAGTTCTCTTTCTCATAGTGCACGATATTGAAGGCCTGCTAGCCATTTAGGACCATTCTGGTGGTGGTCATCCACCTGGCACTTTCCTCTGTTTTTAATAACGTAGAGTGTGGTTGTGCTGGTAACAGGTCTTGTTGTTTCTTTGATTCTTCTCTGTAAGAGGCACAGTGCAGTGCACTGATTGTTATTTCTGCATTCTCTCTGTCTTTAGTGTACGTCCCTTTACATAGATTTGTGGAAGTAACGATTAAAGTAGGAAAGTGATCATGGACGTTTTCTGTATGCTTTCCAAACCTGCAGGCTCTCTGTACCAGTTCTTGGCAATACCTCTGTTGTTCCCACTGAGAAAAGAGTTCAGTCCCAGTGCTGAGTCTGTTGGTGACCTCAGAGTGCTGACACTGATGTCTGTTTGGCGTGTTTCTTGTGCAACAGGTTAAATGATGTGAAGCTATAATTTTTTGTTCTGAAAGTTGAGAGAGGGGCTGGCTCAGGGTACTTCTGTAACACTCTTTTCTTCAGTTAACACTCTGAACCTTTTCAATAACAATCGTTTTATTTTTGTTGTGTCTGTTAATTTATGCAGTTATTGATTGGTTGAGCACTGAGCATGTTTTGGAGTGTAACCTGTCATATATTGTTTGCATTTGTGGTTCTCAATGGTGATTGTAGGTTCTAACGCTGCTGGTGTGCAGGGCTTTGTTTATCAGAGCTGTTGCCCTGCTGCTGGGCATGGGACATCACTGCTTATGATGTTCTGTCCCAGAGGAAATCAGTGCCTCTTTTAATTTGCCATCTCATGATCTTGACTACATATCCTGCTAGCTGATGGTGTGCAGCATTTCCAGGTGGAATTGTTGAAGGCCTCGAAGTCACGAAGAATCAGTGTTGTGGCATCAGTCCAGCACATGCTATTGACTGTTGCTGTCCATGATTTCGTTGTCATCAGTCATGGTTTCTTGCCAAAAACTCGGATCTCTTCTTCTTTCACTGTCCTGCATCACTGAAGGAGATGTAGTGCAAGGTGACAGTTGTGCCTGGAGAGTTTTCCGACTGTAGACTTTGGTTTGGGCAGGATGTACTTAATCTCTTTTGGTGTTATTTCAGTATTTTCATCAGCAGCTGTAGCTTCTCCCAAAGTTCCTATGCCTTTTGTAAAACCAAAAATGAAAGAAGGGAACTGCCTTGGAAACCTCCTATACTGTCCATCTGAAGCATAAAGATGCATTACTGATTAATATTAGAAATTCCCTTCCTTAACTGTGTCTAATAACTCCGTCTGAATGTGCAGAAGCAATGTAAAA
>NW_024966178.1:0-606 GCF_019238085.1 Lagopus leucura
TGGGGTCTCTATGGGTCATTGGGGTCTCTATGGGGTCAATGCGGTCTCTATGGGGCACTGCAATCCCATACGGGACATTGGGGGTGACCACGTGACCGCGGCGGCGCAGTGACGTCACTGTCCTGCAGCGGTGCCGCAGGGCGCATGCGCGGTGTCCCCGGTCCTTTTAGGCTGCGCGGGTCACTGCGAGTCAGGCGCGTTCCCGGCTCGGCGCGCGGTCACGGCGGTCACGTGGCACCGCATCACTTCCGCCGCGCGGTGCTGCACCATCGGGAGCGCGCGGAAGGTGCGCCACCCCATCATAGCCGCGTCCCAGCCCCCAACGTCCCGTTACCCGCTGCATGGAGCCCCGGAACCACGCCGCCCATAGCGCCACAGCCGTGAAGCTCACATCCCATAATACCCCACACCCCATAATACCCCACACCCCATAATACCACACATCCCATAATACCCCACACCCCATAATACCCACATCCCATAATACCCACACCCCATAATACCCCACATCCCATAATACCCCACACCCCATAATACCCCACATCCCATAATACCCCACACCCCATAACATCCCATAATAACCCCATAACATCCCATAATAACCCC
>NW_024966178.1:616-1217 GCF_019238085.1 Lagopus leucura
ACCCCATAACATCCCATAATAACCCCATAACATCCCATAATAACCCCATAACATCCCATAATAACCCCATATAACATCCCATAATAACCCCATAACATCCCATAATAACCCCATATAACATCCCATAATAACCCCATAACATCCCATAATAACCCCATAACACCTCTTAATAACCCCACGGCATCCCATGATGCCCCTCGACATCCCATGATGCCCCATTCTCTCCCCAGCTCTCTGTCTCCATTTCCTGTCCCGGCGGCCGCACGCTGACCCTGCAGACCATCACAGCCAATGGCTGCCGCTGTGACCAGTGCCGGGGGGCGCGGCTGTGAACGGCCTATGGGGCCCAATGTAGGGCTGAATATGGGGCCGAATATAGGGCTGAATATGGGGCTGAATATGGGGCTGTGAGCCATTCTATGGGGCTGAGTATGGGGCTGTGAGCCGCCCTATGGGGCCAAATATAGGGCTGAATATGAGGCTGCGAGCCATTCTATAGGGCTGAATATGGGGCCGAATATGGGGCTATGAGCCTCCCTATGGGGCTGAATATAGGGCTGAATATGGGGCTGTGAGCTGCCCTATGGGGCTGAATATAGGG
>NW_024966179.1:0-11832 GCF_019238085.1 Lagopus leucura
CCCATTCCACCCCATCCCATCCCATCCCATCCCATCCCATCCCATCCCATCAAACAGCTTTAGCATCACCTGAACTAGTCCAGATTTTCACAGGGCTCCTAAAAGCCACAGCTCTGTCATGGGGCTTTTCCTCCTCCCTCTCTCCCGTCCCACCGCCAAGCTGCAGTGCGCTGAAACAGAACAAGAGAAAAAAAAACACCCATTTTATTTTATTTTATTTTGTTTTATTTTACATCTGTGCAAAAACTGTTCAGCAACCCGGAGTTGACGCAGCGCCCGGTGCCACCAGAGGGCAGCGCGCACCCGTCCGGCCCGCGGATCTGGCACGGCTGGGATGCTGTGACACCGCTGTTGGCACGGCTGGGATTTTGGGACGTTGCTGCCGGCAGCTGAGCCGCTTCTTGCCAACCCTCCCCTCCATTCTGCAGCCGGACCATTCCCCAGCGCAGCTCCAACCCGAGCAGCGCAGCCGCTGCTCACCTCTCCCACCCAGATCCTTCCTCTTTCAGCATCTCTCCTCGCCCCCCTCCCAGCCCCACGGATCCTTCCAAACAAAACTTCCTGGATCATCTGGATTCCTGCAGCTCTCAGCTGCCAGGAGCCGGGAGGGAGGGAGGGAGCAGCGAGCAGCCTGGGAGGCAGCTGGGATGAGAGACGCACGATTTTTTTTTTTTTTTTTTTTTTTTTTTTCTTTCCATTTTCTCATCTGAATTACGAGCTCCAATAAATAAGGCTGGAAATCTCACGCAGCGCCGGCCTCCTCCCAGGTATCCCACGCTCGGAGCCAGCGGAGGTGGCAGCGGGTGGTGCTCACGATTTATCACGTCGTTTTTTTTTTGTTTGGAGGGGGGATTTCTGGCGGTGACTGACAGTGGTTCCTCTCTGTTCTCATCTCCTCCAGCCCTCGCTTTGATAAGCGCTGCTCAGCCTGCCCGCCTCCCCCCGGCATTAATCACGCTTAGAGATGCTGCCCACGCCGCTGCTGGTTTCACCGGGTCGTGAAACTCTCATCCCGCCCACCTGCAGCAGCCCAGCGCCAGCCTCAGCCTCCGGCAGAGCCGTGCGGAGCTCTGCTGGATGGAGAAAACCCCGCTGCTCATTAAGCCTGGCTGTTCATTAACCCCCATTGCTTATCTGCAGCCCCCCTTTCCCTCCCCTCCCAAGAGTGGTGCACTGAGGGGCACAGCTTCCCCAGGGATCTGTCCCATTTCTCCCATCCAATCCCATCTCATCCCACTCCACTCCATTCCATTCCATCCCGTTTTATCTCATTTCACTCCATCCCATCCCATCCCACCCCATCGCTCCCCATCCCATCCACTCCATCCCATCCCATCCCATCCCATCCCATCCCATCCCATCCCATCCCATCCCATCCCATCCCATCCACCCCATCCCATCCCATCCCATCCCATCCCACTCCACTCCATTCCATCCCATCCCATTCCATCCCATCCCATCCCATCCCAGGGGCTCCGGAGGCTGCCAGGTTGGAGGAGATTGGGGTGAAGCTATTCTGAGCCTCATCTCCCTCCTGTTCTCTTCTTCCTGGTGTGGAGATCAGGGGCTGGGAGGGGAGGGAAGAGTTACAGGGATGGATCTGGGGTCGGTGCACAGCACCTGTGCCAGTGGGAAAAATCCCAGGTCACAGATGTGAGCAGTGTGCTCAGGCACACACACTCTGTGCACAGCCCCTGTGCTCATCTCTGTGCCACGGCCCTCGGTTTGCAGTGACTGTGCAGCTCCCTATTGCTCCACCATGGGCAAATGGCACTGTATCAGGAGAGCTCTCACCTGGACCTGGGCCCCAGTGTGGTCTGGAGGCTGAAAAAGGAGATTAAACACAGTGATTTGTTTCTCCACGCTGGGAGCAAAATAGGGCCGAGGGATTAGCATGGGGCGAATGAGTCCCGCTGTGGTGAGAAGTGCTCCCATCCCATCTCTGGTTGCAGACCCTATCTATCTGGCTGCAGCATCACATTCCCAAGCACAGGAGAATGTCTCTTCCCAAAGGGGGTATCAGGCTTTGCGGTACAATGCAGCCAGAAGCTGAGGAAGGGCAATAAAAGAAGACAAATGACATGCAGGTGCTGGCGGGGATCCCCTGGAATGAGCAGCACTCAGACCTCTCACCATCCCACATGCTTTTCCCACCGACTCCCATTGCAGGGTGGTTTTCTTTTTTTTTCCTCCTGATGTGTGTGGTTCACGTGCACCGAACGTGCTGGGAATTTCTGCTCCCCAGGTAATGGATCCAACTGCAAAGCTGCTGTGCTTTCTGGCCCAGGGTTTGCTCACTCAGGTCTGTCTCGTATTTTGAGGTTAAACCAAGCAAAATGTGACAGATTTAAGAGCAAAGCTGGGCGGGGGAGGGCCTGGGGAGGGAGAGGAGGGTTGAAAGCTGAGTGGGAAGCAAACAGAGCTGTAAAGCTGAGGTTGGCCTCTACAAAAGCCTCCCTTCCCCCCATGAACTGCCTCAACTTCCAAACCACTGCTGGTTGTGGTCCCTAAATTACAGCATGGTTTGATACCTGTAGGAGCAGCACCAGAGCCATCAGAGGGTGAGCTCAGCAGTGTTACAGCCACCTGGCTGCACCCCCAGCCCCAAGGACTTGCTCTGCCTTGCAGAAAGAAGCAGGTCCTGCTCTGGGCTGGAGCAGCAGCACGGAGTCCCTGTGCCCTCACCGACTGGACTTTCACAACTCATCTCTGCATCTCTGCAGGGAAGCTAAACCCAGTGCCTTCGGATGTTGCCCTCCATGAGGGTGCTCAGCATGGATGGGGATGGCGTGATGATGGGAATGCTGTGATGCTGGGGGTGCTGCGATGTTTGGGATGCTGAAAGACTGGGGATGCTGTAGTGTTGAGGATGCTACAGTGATGAGGATGCAGCAATGTTTGGGATCATGCAACGATAGGGATGCCGTGATGTTTGGGATGCTGTTGTATGGGATGCTGCAATACTGGGAATGCTGTGCTGTTGAGGATGCTACAGTGACAGGGATGCTGTGATGTTTGGGAAGCTGCTCCGTCCCCATATCTCACCAGCAGCAGCCCCATCCCTGGTCTCCTTCCAGGCAGGGAGGGCGTGCTGGGCTGACTCAGCAGCTGGATGGAGCCTGATAACGCCGCGTTATCAGCAGCCGTGGGGTTGATGGTTGCCTTGGGTGCTTTCCAGATCTCGATCCCTGCGGAGCCGCGGTGACTCACGGGGCGGGCCGGGAGGAGGGCACGCTTCCACGGCAGCGATTCGGAGCGGGCCGCCCCCGTTTCGGCAAATGAGGAAATCAGATTTGTGCCAAAGGAGCGTGGCCGCCTGACGGAGGCGTTTCGCAGTTGCTGCTGACACGATCCCATCTTTCAAACCGCACTGCGGGCGCCGGGGGATCCAGAAGCCACATCCCTGCTGCCAGCGGTGGTGCTGTGGAGGCGGGGATGCTGCGTGCGTCCCCGTGTGACATTTGTCACACTGCTGGGAGCCTGCTGGGGTGAGCCGAGCGGGCTGGAAGCGCTGCAGCTGGGAGAGCACCGGGCTGACTCACTGCAGTGTCAGGTTTGATGGCGAATGGGTTTTTCTGCACCTGCTGGCAAAGGGCAATGCTTCCCTCCAGGCCTGGCTCATCCTTGCAGCTTTTGCTGCCCGTCAGCCTGCCTCTCTGGCTCCTGTTGTGCATCCCCTGGGATGCTGCGTGCAGGCATCAGCAAGGAGAGCTTTCCAGGAAGGCTGCTGCTCACAGCCCCCTCCCTCCCACAGGGCGAGATCTGAAGACGTGCTTTGGTTGTTTTTTTCACATGTGCTGAGCACGCTCCTGCCATTTCCTTATCAAATTTCACTGCATCGATCTGAGGCACGGCTGTGAGCCAGACTCAGTTCCTTCTTAATGCATTTCTGGTGGGTACAAACATCCTAACAGCATCCCAGCAGGGTTTCCTTGGCTCTGCCTTCGGCTCCCAGCCCTGCTGCCCCACATCCTGCACGCTCCAGGCTCATCCCTGGATCGGAGCCCATCACATCTGAGCACCCCGTGCTCGTTGTCCTCACGGGTGCAGACCTGCTGCTGACCATCCCTTGGCCACGTCCCCACGTGGTGGCTGTCCTTGTGGAGCTGGTGACAGCCAGACGTCGTCGTGACAGCTGGGTTCACACAGAGGCGAAGGGCAGAGCTCAGCTCCCACTCTGACTCACCGGCACAAGCAGCTCATTTAGCTAGCGCCCTATTGAGACATCTCAGCAGCCTCATCCAGAGCAGTAAAAGCCACAGACAGGACGTGGGGCCGGGTGTGGGGCTGAGCCCTGCTGCTGGCAGATCCTCCTGGAGCCGACAGGCAGCTCTGTCGATTGCAAAGGTGCTGCAGCAGCAGATTGGGTTTTGCTGAGGTAGGGATAGAGCAAAGCATCCCCCCACGGGGACAGCCCACCTGCCAGATAGCCATGGCTGCGTGGGGATGGGAGCATGGAGCCCACAGCATCCGTGATGGGAAATGCAAACCAGATTTGGGAAAGGGTTATTTGTGCATCTGGCATTGCAGGGCAGGCATCATTAGCAAAGAGTGTGAGACAGATGTTGGGACAACAGCTGGGGACTGTCTGTCTGCAGAGCACTTCTGGTGAACAAAATGCTTCGGAAAGAACAGGGAAGGGGAAAGAGAGGCTGATGGGGTGGGCTGGTTGCCCTTAGCTCCTTGTCAGTGCTGACTGCATGAAAGCAGCCTTATTGCAAGGTGAGGAACACGTGCTGGGCCGTTCACAGCAGTGTGGGTGTTGCTGGGAGCATCGTGTCCCAGCTGTAATTGCTGGGCTGCAGGAGTTTCTCCCTGTTCTCCCGTGCCCAGACCTGCTCCTGCAGCAGCAGCCCTGCAGATAAGCAGGTGTCAGGATGGGGATTAGAGCCTATTTACCACCTCGCTGCCCAGACATGCAAAATAACAAAAGCAATTAGGAAAAGGTGGTGAGGACAGCAGTGCTAAACCGGGAGCAGGTTTGCATTTCTGTGCCCAGGGTAAGAGGGGTGACTGCAGCCCAAAGCACTGAAGGAAAGGGCCAATGGCAAAGTGTGAGTCGCTAATTTGCTCCCGGTGGTGCAGCCACGGAAGGAATCCAGCCTGAATAAAGTCCTTTCTGCTCTGATTAATTGTCCCCCCCTGGTTATGAACAATGCAGAGCAACACAGGGATAATATTCACGCGAGGGAAATGGGGAAGACGGGCACCCAAACGCTGCCTTTAACGAGGCTAAATAGCCAAGGCTGGCCCTGAACGCATTAAAGTGGCGGAGGGAGCCCTGGGAGGAAGGAATGTCCCCTATTAGCCGAGCCCCGAGTGGCCCTGCCACCACAATAGGGCCGAGCCGCCCTGCTCTGCACTGCCTGCTGCTGCCCCGGGTTCAGTTCAATGTCAGCCCAGCATCCACAAGCTGCAAATTACCAGAGGGCGTTGAGGCTCTTTCAGCCCCACTGAACCCTATCCACGGGGAAATAATCCCACTGCACATCGGGGAGTTCCTTCCAGCACTGCAGCTCGGTTGTACCCACAGCACGAAGGTTTTACAGATGGAGAGCTTTGGGGTTTCTTGCCAGCCACCCGTGGGGGAGGAATGCAGGGAGAGCTGCAAAGCTTGGCTGTATTCCTCTGGGTTCCCTGCAGGCTCAGTGCTGCCCTGAGGGATGCGGGGAGGGCAGAAGGGGCTGGGAACCCACTGCTGTTGGCATCTTTGCATCCCCAAGAAGTGAATGGTGCAGGAATACCAAAGCAATGGGAACCATCGCAGCAGTGCAATGGGAGACAGCTGTGCCCCAGCTGTGAGTCTCCCCCCCAGGTAACCCATGGCTCAGCAGTTAATTGCCTTCCCTTTAAAGCAGGGAAATAAATGTGCTGGGTTTACTGGGCAGCCTGGGCACGTTTTATGGTTGCCACCCACCGCAGACCGGACCCAACGCCGCCTTCAGGCGACGACCTCCGTGGCAGCAGAAGCACTGGGAGCAGTTGAAATGTGGCAGTCAGGATTTGGCTTCATCCTTAACCGCTGCCTTTCAGCACGTCATCCTTCATCCCTCTCTCAGCCTGCTGCTCCCCCAGCCAGCCCCGCTCCCATTGTTCCTCTGGGTTTATTTGTTTTGAAGAGCTGCATTTCCAGCTGATCGCTAGCATTTCTGGGGGAGTTTGTTGTTCATTTTTGTAGAAGAGCCCCCAAAAGGCACGGAGCTTCGCTGCTGTGGGGTGAGCCTCATCCAACCCCACCTCTGTGCTGCACCCCGGCTCGCAGGGCACAGTGCGGACGCTGTTGGGTTTGCTGTGTGTGGCATCACCCATAGGTATGGGGCTGAGGGTGTGTGGGATGTGACAGCCCCAGGGGCTGCAGGAGGCAGGATGGATGTCCCTGGTGCTCTGGCGGAGGTGGCAATGGGATGCAAAGCACTGTGAGCAAGTCCCAAAGGCGCCTTCACTTCCCTTCTGCAGTGCGCTATGGAAGTCCCTAAAGACCTCAGACCTATATGGGATGCCCTGTAGGGGATGCTGGCAAAAAGAAGCCAAGCAAGTAGCAGCTTTGCTGACTGTTTCCAGTTGGAAAGGGAAGGGTTTGTGGCTGTTTCCTGTTGGGAAGGGAATGGTCTGTGGTTATTCCCCATTGGGAAGGGTTCGTGGCTGTTTCCAATTGGGAAGGGAAGGGTTTGTGGCTGTTCTCAGTTGGGATGGGAAGGGCTCAGGCTTATTCCCCATTGGCAAGGGTTCGTGGCTGTCCCCAGTTGGGAAGGGAAGGGTTTGTGGTTTATTCTCCATTGGGAAGGGGTTGTGGTGATGCCACGGGCTCAGCCCAGGGTCCCTGCTCCTGCCCGTGTCGAGGCATTCCCATGAGAACAAATTCCTGTGCCCAGCCACCTCCACCTCCCCTCCTCTTCCCCCTGCTTAATTGCTTTGCAAATGTTAAATGTTTTGGCTCAGCATCCAGACCCCTGTCTGGCTCCTGCAGATACAGCCTAACCCTAGGGGAGCGCCGGGGCATTGGCCCCTCCGGTCCCCTCTTTGCCATAGCAGCGAGCCCCCGCCAGGATGGCCATTGTGTCCCCCTCCCCTGGACGGAGCACCTGGAGACCTCCTTGTAAAAACTTCATTTGCTGGGGAAAGCTTTGATTAAAGCTGCCTGGCGGGGGGCTGCCCCACTCCCGAGTCAATATTGGTTTTGGAGCAGATGGGGGTGAGATGGGGGCTGCGGGCTCGGGGCCGGGGGATGCCTTGGGGGCCCACGGCAGCGCTGCTGAGATCAAAGGGGGGCAGACCCGGCGAGGTGGGGCAGCCCCGCACGCTGGAAACCTCTGGGAACAAAAGCATCAAAGTAAATCAAATGAAACTAATTGAAGAGCTTTAGCATTAAATAACGAGGGAGAGGCTTTCATGAAACGCCAGCTTCTTCCCGTCAAAAAAAAATAATCAGGGGGACTCGCTTCCAAGAAACCCAACGCGACCGTGCTTCACAACAACAATCCCTAAACCCAAACAGCGTGCACAAAAGGGAGAGATCAGGATGGATGTGTGAGCCCAGGGAGGGAGGTGGGCACCCCAAGCACGTTTTCCCATATCGCTCCAGGCCCTGGGATGCGGGCAAGTTGTGATGCAGGCATACAGGGATGCTCAGAGCATCGCTGCACTCGTCCAGCTCCAGCTCCCAAAGCACCCTGCCTGCCCTGTCTGCACCAGCTGGGCCATAGGAGGTGTTTGCCCATTGCCACCAATGGCACTTTCTCATCCTGTGGGTTTAACCCACTCTTGGCCGGGCGTGAGGTCAGTTTTCCATCCCAAAACAGAGTGGGAGCAGTGATGGGATGGACACACAGCCCCGCACCCCCCTGCCAGCCCCGCCTGGGAAATGAAAGCAGAGAGAAGCGGGGATGGTTTTCCCAGTGAGAAGGAAAGCCATTGAAATGTCCTCGTTAGCCGCTGGCTAAACCGGATTGTGGCCATGATGAAAGAAACCCACATGAAGACAATTAGACTAAATTATGTCCAGTCACAGAAGACAAGTTAACAGCGAAATGCGAGGCAGTCCGACTCCAGCCAGGCTCGATGTCTGGCTTACCCCATCGCTGCCACTCATACATCACCGATCAAGGGAAGCCCCTGCAGGTTGTTTTAAACCAGGGCCAGCAGGAGGTTGGGCTAATGAGTAAAATCTGAACATTCCTCAAATTTCCCATCCATCCCAGGGTGAGGGGAAGGTGGGGAAAGGGGGATGGGGACAGAGTGGCTCACGGCGGAGTGACAAAGCGCTGGGAGCAGAGAGATGCCAACCCCACATGGAGCTGAGCTGTGCCAGCCTGGAGGAGAAGCCCTCCACCAAAGCATCCACCTCTCTGCCCATCCCAAGAGGATGAAATGAAGCTGGGGTGATTAACGGCGTGGTTGCTGCCGTGGTTGGGCTGGGTTTATCCAGTGAAGCACCCTTCTGTGGGGTATGCAGGGATGTGGGTGCTGGGGGCACAGCTGGCACAAGGGATGCTCAGAGCAATGCGGGGCTGCTCAGCCCACAGCGTTCCCACAGAGACAACCCAAGAGCCCACTCAACTCCCAGCCTCATCCATAGCAAAGCCAATAAATAAATAAACCTCGCCCACCTCTTTGGGGTTCTTTAGCAGGGGTGTGTGGAGGAGGGGAAAGGTAATTAAAAGACATCAAAGAGAGGGCAGGAAGAAAAAAGGCATTTTCAAGAGGGAAGAAGAGGGGAAGCAGCCACTGCTGATCGATACAATTGCAGTGCTTGAAGGCACAGAGCAACTCACCCATGGGACACCCCAAGGACCCTCCCCAGGAGCGAGACCCCAGCAGAGTCCCCTCCTTTAGCATCCCTGTGATGATGAAGGTGATTTTGGCTTCTTGATGTTGACAATGGCCAACTCTTTCTGCAAGGGAGCAGCGTGGGGATGTGGGGTACCAATGGGATGTGCAGCCATGGGGAGTGGGGTGGATGGATGCAGAGCCCACTGGGTTGAGCACGCGCAGCAAGTCAGAGTATAGGATTTTACTCATCCTTCGAGCCTTAAACCCATGAAATTAACAAAAAAAATGCAATTAGAAGAGAGGAAAAGACGGGAATTAATCAGTAATCAACTTTTACCCTTTCTCTTCGTTAATGAAACCAGCATATGGTCCCCATCCCGAAGACCAGCCGCCTCCTGCTCGTGGCTCCTCTCCCTCTGCCACGCTCGTTCCCTCCACCTCGTCCCCGTCTCCATCGCCCTCTCCCTGGGATTTTAATTACATTCATCTATTTCCACTCACTAGGTCTGTCACTTTGCAGCAGGGCCGCTGTAATTATGCTGTGGGAAGCAGAGCTCACTTCGCCGAACCCTGAGCAGATTAAGGATCCTCCGTGCCTTTTCCCACCCCTCTCTGCCAGGTACCTGCACAAAGATGACAGATGGTCAGGGACCATTTATTTCCCCTAATGAGCTGGTACAAAAGGAGATGGCTCCCAAAACGCGTGTATATTTTCGGTTAACTCAAAATGCCCCAAACTCCCGTGGCTTTGGTTGGGAGATTGGGAAGGGTCTGAACCGTGCCAATAAAATGGGGATTTGGGACTTCTGCGTGTGGGAAATAGGGTTGAGGGACGTTAAAAGTTTCAGCACATGCTCAGCTCAGCCAGAAGCCAACACAACCGTGAGGCTTAGGGCTGCTGATGGGCGCTGGGGGTTGCCAAAGGATGAGGAAGATAATTCCAACGTGCAGAGATTATGGCATGAAAAGGGTGCAGGGATGTGGAGCCTGAGCTGATGCAAAGCACCAGAGCTTGGAGGATCTACACAGATTTGTGCCAGTGGACGGCTAATCCACGCAACTTTGGGGTTTAATCTCCATGAGCACCTTTTTCCCACGCTGCCTTACACCAGGCATGGGCGCCCACCTCCAGCCCGCAGCCCCCAGCCTCAAAGCTTTGGGATGGCACGGGTTTCTTACCCAGGAGAGAAACAGGTTTGCTGCTCCCATACATTTGCTGGAGGCAGCACCAACGCTGGGTCCCAAAGTCAGCACTGAGGAATGGCGCGATGGCCAACGAGACTGTCCTGGGAAGAGAGGTGCTGGGAAAGCCAAGGGTCCTGACCCGTGCTGGTAATTAAAGACCCCAACTGTGGTTTTTGCAATGGGCAGGGCTGTGCTGGCTGGGCTCCAGCTCGGGTAATTGCATTCAGCCCTGCAGCCCCGCGGGCGGCTCGGTGGCAGCTGTGACATGGCACAGTGAGCGCCGGGGCTGCGGGGCGACGTGGGGGCACCCAGATAAAAGGTGAGCACGGGGTATTCAGCGCCCAACCCCGCTGCTAGCTCATTAAAAGACAACATTTGCAGGTCCCCTTTAAACTGTTTATCCACTATTGAAAATACCATATGTTACACGTCCATGAAGATCAGCTTTCAGCCGCAAGATAAGCTGCCTCCATTTATTGTTCTTCCTTTTCTCCCTCTTCCCTCTCTCCCTCCCACCCCCTGGGCTTTTAATTACATCCATCGCCTCCCAGCCTGGGGATGGTGCCTCCTCACAGCCCTGCAAAGGAACAGGGCCCAATGCTTCCCTATGGAAGAGAGTGATGGTTTTGCTTCCCGCACTCAAGTCCTAAAGCGAGCGACATTTAGCAGCCGCCGTGAAATCTCAGCCAAGATTGGAATTTATTTTAAGACGCCGGCCTTTAAATTTTTCATTAAACCTTTTCCCCCTGTGATGCAGCAAGCTTCTGCGGGGACCGGGGGAACGGTGTGTTTGCATGCTTAGCACGTCAGGAGGGGAGGAGGGTGTTGCTTGGGTAAAGATGCCCCAGTGCACATCCTTGTGCTGGAGCAGGAGCTTGCCCCAGGCTCCCTAAGCTCTGGGTGGGCTCTTGCAGCGCTGCCTGCTGCTGCAGGGCTTGCTGGAAGCACGCTGCCAGCAGGGTTGGCTGCTTGCAGCTCTGTCAGCCTTCAAGCTGAAATTCTCTGTGACTTTTGCAGGGAAGGCGATGCCTGGAGGAGCACCGAGGGGATGGAGCAGCCTGCAGGAGATCTGCTGCCTTCTGTCCCTGCTGGATGCACGGCACGGGCTCTGCTTGCTGCTAGATCACCCCTTCCCATCAACACATCTGTGACACCGGGAACTTCTGCAGGGCACAGCTACATGCAGGGTGCACTCAGGCACATGGGGAGGTTTGTGCAAGGCAGCAGCTTCCAGCCCGAGCTGCCTTGTGTTCTGTGTGCAGCAGAGAGGTGTATCATTAATCTATTAATTATTCACACCGCGCCAGACGGGCGCGCGGAAGATCAGACGGGGATTGCTGGCTCCCAGCGAGCTCCTCGACTCTCCTTATGTCAAGAACTGCTCTTCAGTCACAGGCACGTTGTCACCGGCCACCTGCATGTGACAGGGCAATCTTTGTTAAAATCCCAATTAGCAGATAATAAGGGCAGCATGAAACAATCTCTCAAGCCAGATTGGTGCCCGCCCTCCTATTCTTTTCATTTTTTTTTTGTCCTTTCCCTCTCTAAAATAAATATTTCTCGCCAAAACTTGAGGGCAAGAGGCAGCTCAGGTGAGTGGAGGAGGGACGGAGCAGAAGGGTGAAGGATGCTGGAGGGAAGCCATGCATAGAATCATAGCATTGTAGAGTCATGGAGATGTAGTATCATAGAACCTTAGAGCTGTAGAATCATAATGTCATAGAATCATAGAGTGATAGAGTCATAGAACCATGGAATCATAGAGTGGTAGTCATAGAACCATGGAATCACAGAGTGCTAGAGTTATAGAACCATGGAATCATAGAGTGATAGTCATAGAACCATGGAATCATAGAGTGATAGAGTCATAGAACCATG
>NW_024966179.1:11842-15188 GCF_019238085.1 Lagopus leucura
AGAACCATGGAATCATAGAGTGGTAGAGTCATAGAACCATGGAATCACAGAACTGTAGAACTGTAGAATCGTGGAATCATAAGATCATTCAATTATAGTCATGGAGTAATGGGCTCAAGGAACCATTGAATGATCAAATGGTTGGGTTGGAGGGACCATTAAATACAACCAAGTTCCAAGCCCACCATGGAGTCCATCCCTACCCGGATCCCACAGTGTTGGGTCGTTGGAAGGCCCTGAGCAGTTTCCTTTTCATTACTTGCTTGTAGCTGCCACAAACCATCAACGCAGGGTGATGAAAGCTGAGTGGGGCCAACAGGCCTGAAAGCCACTCTTTCATCCAGGTCTTCAGTAAGAACAACTGGAGGAAGCTAGAAGAGCTCATGGTCTGCATGGTGCAAGGCATGGAGAGAGAAAGCTATAGAAGCAGATATGAGATTCCCTTTGCAAGGCTTAGGGCAACAAGCATTGGGCTCAGTGAAGGCCTTTCCAACCTAGGAGCCATGATCCCATGAAGTACACAGTCCCAACCCTGGAGGTGCTCCAAACCACGGGGATGTGGCACAGGTCAGTGGGCACGGTGGGGTGGGTTGGATGTGGTGATCTTGGAGGTGTTTCCAACCTGTGATCCCAAGCACCACGACTGCCACAACTTCACGGGGAGCAGTGTGCCAAGTTGGGTGCCCTGTCCCCTCCACCTATCTAAGATCACTCCTCTTGCTATTCCAGGAGATTTTTTTTAGTACAAAATCAACACCATGAAAGATCGTGATCTTGTCAAAGGAAGACATCAGGGCACTTTTCTCATCACTGTGTGCACTGCGGTGACTCATTTGCTTATTTTTAACTGGGGCAGGTCCTACCGAAGGAGAAAAACGACTCCAAGCCTGAGTGACAGTGATGGGGGATGGAGTCCCAACCTCCATGCAGGTCTGAAGGAGTGGAAACCTCCACTGAACGCCACGTCGTCCCATAACCCTTGTAAACAAGGCGGACTTCTTCAAAATATTTATTTTAGGTATCAAATTGAATGTTCCAGCTCTTTGGGAATTCGATTCGCTCTTTGCAGGCAGGGATCCCAGTGCCTCAGCACACAGCTTTAAAGGCATTGCTCCACTCTTTTGGATTAGTGACCCATTCTAACAGGTCCTCATTGACCGCTGCTGTGGGTCTCTCAAAGAGTCCATTGGATGCAGCTTACAAAGGAGTTGAGCCGGAGATGAAGAGTTTACAAAAAGTTTGTAGGAAACCGTGGAGTCCTTTTAAAAGAGAATAAACTGCCACTGCTGTGTCTGGGCTGAGTTAATCTGATTAGGCCAAGCTCATCAACAGCCCTGCTGAAAGGAGTGAGGGGGAACTCGGGCTGGGGCGGCCCCAGAGAGAAACCAGGGACCTTTTTAGCATGGAAGTCAAACAAAACCCATTGTGGCAGAGCGTGCTCGCCTACAGATGGCAAAACAACACATCTTTGCAAAGGCAAAGTAAATATCCTTGATGGTTTTTCTTTTCTTTTTTTTTTCTTTTTCTCCTCAGATGTGAGATTAACAGATATCAAAGTGAATGGGGCTGTGAAGCACTGTGGATAGTGTCCTGGCTGCTCAGGTTGATGAAGTTCACCTTCTCTGAGTAAAACGTGGAGGGATAGGAAGCCCTCACACCCAGCACTGCTTCTTCCCTGTCCCTTGGGAATTGCATGGGTATCTACATGGGAAGCAATGCAGACCCAGCGTCCACCAAAGCACACGGTGGTGGTGGGTTGGCAGTTGGGCTTGGTGATCCTAGTGGCCATTTCCAACCTTAATGACTTGACAACTCTATGATTCCATGCTCCATCATCACCCGCTTTGGGCCGTCCCTCCGTGGATGACCAGGCAATGCACCACTAAGGCTCTGCAGCAGCCTCCTTGCAAACCCAACCACTGCATCTTCTCGTGGCCATAACATCCCTAAGCAGCAGCACTGCACTGCAAGTCACCGCACTTGGACAACGTGCTTGCATGATGCCCTTATATGATGCACTAGCAAGAAGCAATGACACCATGCACTTGTATGATGCACCAGCATGATGCACTTACACGATGCACCTCCACGATGCACTTGTATGATGCACTTCCACAATGCATTTCTATGATGCACTTGCACAGTGCAGCCAAGGAAAAGCTACCAGGTCTTCTCTCCTCCCCCTTTTCACCAGGTTTCAGCACTGCAATCCCGCAGTTTTGACCTTGGAAAGCACTGCAGCATTTGACCAAACACCTGAACAAGACTTCAGCCCCCACTGCATCTCATAGAGGCTGTGCAGGGCCAGGCAGCGCTCATTGTGGGCAAAAGAAAGCCCCTAATTAAACACCCCGTTGGGAAGTGACATCCCCACCACTGCTCTGCATTAGAGGAGCCAGGGCCGTGCTTGGATTTACCATAGGCAGCTCCTTAGCCAATATAATTAAGAACAGTATCAGTGGAAGGCATGTAAGGAGATTTTCTCCCCGAGGCCACCTAATACAGATGTAATTGACTCTATTTTCTGCTTTCTGCACATGGATTGCCGCAACTCAGCCCCTATTATCCGCCAACAAATGAACAGGATCCGCTGAAAGGACCTCTCCAGCCAGGGCCAGGCGCAGAGAATGGAGCACTGGGCTGTGTTAAATCCGGACACAACGCTCTCCTTCCCTCCCTTTTCATCTCCGCCGCCTTTTCAAGATGTTTTCCATGCGGGATAAGTCAGCAAGATTTGGGTTTTGGGCAAAGCGTTGGCACTCAGGGAAAGAAGGGAACATCTGTCCCAATCAGCTGTGCTATTCTGCGCCGCCCCACAAAACCGGGCGATGCCTTCGAGAGGGGCTTTGTGAGCACGGCTGCAATTTCCTTTCGCTGCGATTTCGAAGGGCGGGGAAGGAGGAAGGGAGGTGAGAAAAGAAATTAAACCCCATTGGCTTTGTGGTGAAAGAGGCCCTGAAAAAAAATCTCCATTTCTAACGCTGCAAAATCCCCGCCGCGTTCCCACAGCCATCCCCCAAAAGGATGTCCTCAGCAGCAGAGGCACAAGGAATAATAGTTTGTTAGTGCAGATAGCAATTTGCTTAGCAATACCCTTGCTTACAGCTGAAGGGACCCCAACGCTTCCTTGGAGCAAGAGATGCTCTGAGCATCCCAATGGTGCACATCGGATGTGGTGGTGCAATGGTGCAAGGGATGCATCCCAATGGTGTACATGGGATGCAATGGTGCAAGGGATGCATCCCAATGGTGTACATGGGATGCAATGGTGCAGTAGTGCAAGGGATGCATCCCAATGATGTACATGGGATGCAATGGTGCAAGGGATGCATCCCAATGGTGTACA
>NW_024966179.1:15198-36329 GCF_019238085.1 Lagopus leucura
TGTACATGGGATGCAATGGTGCAAGGGATGCATCCCAATGGTGTACATGGGATGCAATGGTGCAAGGGATGCATCCCAATGGTGCACATGGGATGCAATGGTGCAGTAGTGCAAGGGATGCATCCCAGTGGTGCAAATGGGATGCAATGGTGCAAGGGATGCATCCCAATGATGTACATGGGATGCAATGGTACAAAGATTTTCCCTCTCCACTTTTGGGAGCCTTGGCCTGTCTGACCCTGCTAATTAACTGTGGCTGATCAGAGCACTGAGCTCCAGAGGGAAGACTTGTCCCATGCTGCCTCCCATGCAACCTGCCAGCCCTGATGTCTTCATTCCCTTCCAGCATCCCCTCATGGAACACAACCCCAAGCACACTGCGTGGCAAGGGATGAGTACAGGGGATAAGCTGGGAGAAATCTTGGGGGGTGACAGCCTGGCCACACACAAACAGCAGCAAAAGGGCCCAGCTGCCAGCCCCACACAGCCCCAGCAAAGCCCCATGCAGCCCCCACCACCCTGGGCCGTTTCTCAGCTGCAAAGCTTTTCAAAGGGGCTCCCATGTTTTCCGAGCACGGCTGCAATCAAGTTGGGTTTAGGGATCAAAGTGCACGCATCTGAGGGAGCTGTTTGTGCTCCTCTGTCCTCTGATCCAACAGAAATACGGGGATTAAATCCGTGATGCAGCGCTCGGAGAGCAAAGAGCCCTTCAGGTAGTTTGGTGTGGGGGTTATGTGTGTGCAAGGAGGGGGTTCTAAGTGTGCAAAGGCCGTTGCAACAGCAGCAGTGCAATCCGGTGCAGGAGGGTGTGAGCGTGCAGTGATGGGGGGAGCAAACGGGGGGGGGGTTGTTGCAGGAAGGTGAAAGCAAAGCAGAAAAGCAAAGCATGGGGTGACAGCAGGCGTCGTGTTCTGTGCTGTGTGTGGTTATGATCGGGTAAGAGGGAGCTTGTGAAGAGTCAAGGGGGTGGTGCGAAAGGAGAGTTGGAATTGCTATGGGGTTGGTGAAGGGAATGAGAAAGGATGGGGGGGGGGAAGGAAGAAAAAAGAGAATAAGGGAAAAGGGAGAGAAGGAAAAAGAAGAAAAAGAAAATGAGAAGAAAAGAAGAAAAAAGAAGAAAAAGGAAGGAAAGGGGAAAAAATGGAAGAAGGAAATAGAAGGAAAAAAGGAGGGGAAAAGGAAGGGAAAAGGAAGGGGAAAAAAAAAAGGAGAAAAAAAGGAGAAAATGGAGAAAAAAAGGAGAGAAAAAGGAGGGGAAAAGGAGAAAAATGGAGGAGAAAAAAAAGGAGAAAATAGAGAAAAAATGGAGAGAAAAAGGAGGGGAAAATGAGGGGAAAAGAAGGAGAAGAAAAAATGGAGGAAAAAAAAGGAGAAAAAAGAGAAAAAAAGGAGAAAAAGGGGGGAAAAGGAGAAAAAGGAGAAAAACGAGAGAAAGGAGAAAAAGGAGAAAAAAGGAGGGAAAAAAAGGACGAAGAAGAAAAAAAAAGCAAATGGGAAAGAAGAAAAAAAGTAAAGAGAGGGAAGAAAAAAAAGAAGGAAAAAAAAAAAGAAAAGAAATAAAACCTAACAACCAAAAAAAGCACTAATCACGCAGCGCGGCCGGCCCGTGCCCGTCCGTCCCGCTCCCCGCCCCACACGCACGCGCTCTGCCCCCGGCCGGCGCTCCCCCCCCCCCTCCCCCCGTTTTCCCGCCCCTCCCACCCCCGGGGCTGCCCTCGCGCGCGCGCCATGCCCGGGTGCGGCGGCGCGAGGCGGCGCGCGTTGGCGCGGGGCGGGGTTTTCCCATGCGGGCTGCCGGCCGCGCGGCGGCACGTGCTCCGGGCGGGGGGGGCGGGGGGGGGCACGAGCGCCGCCGCCCGCCGCTCGTTGAGTGACAGCGGGCCCGCCGCCAGCCAATAGGAAGGAGCGCCGCCGTTCGCCCGTCGCCTGTTGGCTCGCGAGGTCGGGAGAAGGGAGGGGGCGGTGCGCGTGACGGACGGGCGCGGGGCGGACGGCCAATCGGAACTCCGCGTCCGTCCGCCCCGCGCTGCTATTGGTTGAGGGGAGTGTGGGAACGGCCGCGGCGGCGGGTTCACACGAATGGGGAGCCGGCGGCGGGTATAAAAGGCGGGGGGGCGCCGCTCGCGGGCATTGCTGGTCCCGCCGCCGCTAGCGCCGCACGCGTTCGTTGTCTGCTTGGAGCGCCTTCCTTCCCGCGCTTCCTTTTTTTTTTTTAAACCTCTTTATTTTTTTTTTTCCCAATTTCTTCGTTTTTAACTGAATTTCTTTTAGTTATTTTAATTTCCCTTTTTACCTCGCCATGCCCGCCGACACGGGCATGGAAAAACCCACCGCTTCCCCTATCGCGGGGGCACCGGCCAACGCCAGCCACACGCCGGATAAACCGCGGAGCGCCAGCGAGCACCGGAAGGTAAATGGCAGCGGATGGCGGCGAGCCCGCGGCCGGGCCGAGGTCGGTGTGCGGGGTCAGGGGGCCGGGGCCGGGGGCGAGCAGCGGGCGGTGACGGTGTGCGCTGTGCCCGCAGTCCTCCAAACCCATCATGGAGAAGCGACGGCGGGCGCGCATCAACGAGAGCCTGGGGCAGCTGAAGATGCTCATCCTGGACGCGCTGAAAAAAGACGTGAGTACAGCAACGCTGGGGTCTGTAAGGGGGGAGGGGTTGCCGCTGGGTTGTGATGCGGGGAGGGGGCTCTGAGTGCCGGTGTTGTTCCCGCAGAGCTCGCGGCACTCCAAGCTGGAGAAGGCTGACATCCTGGAGATGACGGTGAAGCACCTGAGGAACCTGCAGAGGGCACAGATGGCCGGTGAGTAACCCCCCATCCTCACCCCCTGACCCCGGGGTCTGGAGCCCCCGGTGGTCCCCCAGCCCTTGGGGAGCCCCTAAAGGAGCCCCTAAAGCTCATATGAGGCTCGGAAACTCTTAGGGACCCCAAACTTGCATGGAAACTACTAGGAAGCCCTCAAACCCATGCAGACCTCAGAAGCTCATGGGGATCCCCAATGAACCCGTGCAAACCTTCCAGAACTTGTAGGGAGCCCTAAAAACTCTTGCAGACCCCAAATTCAAGCCTCAAAAAATCTTAAGACCCAAGGAAGTTCGTGGAAATCCCCCCCAAAATCAACTTTGGCAAAAACATTTAGGGATGTGCCCAAACCCATGTGAACTTGCTGAACTTTTTGGGACCCCAATGAAATGATGCAACCCCCCAAAAAAGCTCTTAGTGCTCTTCCAAAAAAAAAAAGCAGCCTCTCAACAGCCACATGAACCCCAAGTACTTCAAAGGACCCCAAAAGCCTCTGCGAGCACTAAGGACTCCCAAAAACCCTCTAAGGAAGCTTCTTGAGACCTCCCTGCCAAGAAATTTGTTCTGTTCTTTTCCTACAGCTGCCCTCAGCGCTGACCCCAGTGTGCTGGGCAAATACCGGGCTGGTTTCAATGAGTGCATGAACGAGGTGACGAGGTTCCTGTCCACGTGTGAGGGGGTGAACGCTGATGTGCGAGCCCGCCTGCTGGGCCACCTCTCTGCTTGCCTGGGGCAGATCGTGGCCATGAACTACCTGCCCCCCCCTCCTGCTGGCCAACCTGCACATCTGGCTCAACCTCTGCATGTCCAACTGCCTCCTACCACCACCGGAGCTGTGCCGGTGCCGTGCAAGCTGGAACCAACCGAAGCTCTTTCCCCTAAAGTCTATGGGGGTTTTCAGCTCGTTCCAGCCACCGACGGTCAATTTGCCTTCCTCATCCCCAACCCGACGTTCCCACCTGGCTCTGGACCGGTTATCCCACTCTACGCCAACTCCAACGTCCCAGTGTCCACAAGTGGAGGCTCTGGGAATTCAGCCAGCACCCCGTCAGCATCCCCCGTGCAGGGTTTGACATCATTTGGGCACAGCGTGGTGCCCGCATCCCAGGCAGGCAGCCCTATTGCTGAGCGCAGGGAGTCCGTCTGGAGGCCGTGGTGACCAATCCCATCCCTCATCCCAAAAACTCTGCCTTGGCTCCGTTCTATGGAGCCCTGTTGTGGTTGTTGTATTTTTCCTAAGCAGATTTCAACATGAGGGGGAAAAAAAAAACACAAAAAAAAAACAAAAGGACCTCGCTAGGAACTCGCTATTTATTATTCTCAGAGGTTGGGATCTCGATTTGTATTTTTACTCCTTTGAAATGCCTTTATTTGAGATACATTTTTTTTTTTTTTTTAATTAAGGAGAAATAAATGAGAAATAGTTTTGTAACAAAGAACTCAAAGTACGATGCCAAAGTTGTTTGTATCCCCGTCGGTCCGTGCGTGTGTTGCGTGTGCCTGTGTTGGAGACCTCCAAAAACAAAAAGGAACAAAATAATAATAATGCAGGTGTCGAAATAAACTCTTTGAAATAGAACTTTTACTTTCTCCTCTCATTTGAATGGGCAGAGACAAAGCCGACGCTGCAGGAAGGCGATAGGGGCCAGCTTTATGGCCTTGAGTGTGGCTGTAGGAGGGCTCCGTGCAGCAGATAGGGGAGGTGATGAGGGGCTGTGCGAGCACAGCTTCCTAAATCCGTGCTCCTGGAAGCTGGGCAATGCATGCTTGCTGCGTGAGATAATTCAACTTGAAGCTTTCGCTCCGTATTATGGCTCTGCATTACCTTTCCGTGGGGGTGGTGCGTGCAAAAGTTACTATCTCGGCCCACAAAAGAGGCAAGAGAGTCCGTCCCCATTGTGAGGAGGGTAATTAGAAGGTATAAAGGGTCTCATCGAGTATGCAGCGGGCTCTTTGGGAAGTTGGGAGCCCTATTGAAACGCCTGGGAACTCGGAGCTGAGGGTTAATGTGTGTCTTTTTTTTCTTGCTTTCTTTCTTCCCTTCTCTCTCCCTGCTCTCATTGACATGGCCAGATAGACTCCGATACTCAATGCTGTTGTAAATTCAATTGCCCGGCCTCACAATGCCGACCTCATAAAAGAGAATCACTCGGGGTTGTGGCTTTTATTTTATTTTCTTCCAGTAAGTATCGGAGCTGAGGAAAAGACAGTTTTGCCACCCATTCTGCCTCACCCCCAGCACTTGAATCCCGGCCAAGTGGAAGCAATGGCAGCCTCACCCACACGGAATTAAACCGCTTCCAATTGTCACCAATTAATAAGGCCACGGTGAGGAGAAAGACCATTTGAGTGGTATGGGAGGGAGGGAAGTCTGGTTGCGTGCTTTGCTCTGCGTTTGTGAGGTCAGGCCATTGGAGTCCTTGCAAGGGGAAGCCATGTGCGTGCCATTAGACGTCCAATAGATGCCATCTGGATGCCATCCTCACATCCAGTGCATGCCGTGCGTGTGCCATTGCCCTGTGCACTGATGCCCTGTGCAATGGATGCCCTGTCCATTACCATTGCCACACCAGGGGCCACGATGCATCGTAACCACGTTTCTCATCCATCCTTGAATCCCCTGGCACCCCCACACGCAATGCTCCTCACCCCCCTTCCCAACCCTCAGGGATCTCCTGGCTGCAACGCCCCCGATGATGGACGACATCCAAGAACTCCACATCATACCCTTTGTTTTGCTTTTCTTTTTTAAATACTGGCAATGCAACGTCATGTTTTGAGCTCTCAGCAAGCAGAATGTAGCAGTTAATGGGTACAGAGCAAGGTGCCACTTCTGGAGGCCTTTTTGCACCTATGGCCAAGGTCAGCCCCAGGAACCCAACCCCAATGCATCATCGATCAGCACCGGGTGCCCCAGACACAAGAAAGGATCCATTTAAATCCAGAGGTTCCCAGGAGGTTTTGTTATGCAATCGCAGGCAGAAAATCACGTTACAGCCATTCTCCATCCCCCGCAGTCGCTGCCAACCCCTCCTCTGCTGTCTGCAGCCACCCGGGCAGCGCGGACCAGAGCCGCCTGTCTCCTGCCTGCAACCCAATCCATCCCCAGGGCTGCACCCTGCCTGCATCCCCTGCAGCCACCCCACACACAGCGCCTTTCTCTTACAGCCATCAGGCACCCTGAGCTGCACTCGCTGGAAGAAAACTGATTTTTGCATGTGTCTCTGCCAAAGGGATGCCCTGAAATGAAAAACCCAGCAGGGGACAGCTGGCAAAGAGCTCGGTGCAGGGACCCTGCGGTCACAGCCCTGCTCTCAGGGCCAGCACAGCCACACGCTTTGCTTTTGGCCTTGGGAGAGTCTCAGAGCTGCTGCCTGGCTCTGGGAGGTGAATGACACCGAGCAACGTGAATGGCAGGAGCTCAAGAGCTGCAGCCAAACCGATGGGTGCCCTTAGCTCCAGAGAATGCAGGTTTGCAGCCTTTGGGTTGGTTTTGCACCAACCTGCCCACCTGCCCTGCTCTCCCCCCTGCTCAAAACCAAGGGGCTGCTGTGCTGTCTATGCAAGCCTTGATTTTTTTTCACGCTGTGAGCTGAGTGCTCAATCTGCCCTTATCCTTGTCAAGGTGCAATAAAAGAGCAAAGTGTGCTGCTGCTGCTGGAAGGTGAAAGTCCACAAGGGTGGACGTGATGATAATGCCGGGGCAGCAGGAGAGCGTGGGCTGGGCACAGAGCAGCAAAGCAGCAGCAAAATGCTCTGTGTCCACCAGCTGAATGCCACAGCAATACCTGCCATTGCACTTCTGGTTGCAAAGGGACAGAACAACTCCACTGCCATGGCTGCAATTGCATTGCTGGTTGCAAAGGGACAAAACTCCACCGCAACATTTGCAAACTGCAATTCCTGTTGCAAAGGGAAGGAGAAGAGGGAGAGCTGTAGGCATGCCTGCAGCTTGCAGAAAGCCGAATGTTGCAGAGGGGAGTTGGGCTCCAGCTGCACAATGCACCGTGCTGGTTCAGCTGCCTGCAGCACCGCAGCCCCACTGGAACTTCATGTAGGAAGCGCTGCTCAGAGCAAGGAAAGTCTGCAGCCAAGCCCCAGCAGCAAAGCTCAGGCTGGGAAAAGCACCCGAGCGCTGCCTGAAGCCTTCCGCTCTTCCCACCTCGTGCTCTCGTGCTTCCCAGGGAGGAAATTCGCTGCCGTTTCCCCCCCACCCCCCATAACCCCTCCGGCCCTCCCGCAGCTGTTTCCTCCCCGCCCCGCAGCTCCTTCCCGCATCCCGCCCGGCTGTGGGGGGCAGAGCTGAGGGGAGGGGAGAGGAGGGGAGGGGAGGTGAGGGCAGACAGAGCCCAAAGGCTGAGATCTGCCCACCCCCCCACAGCCCGACTTGCCTTCCTGAAGGGGGGGGGGGGGGGGAGAGGCTTGCAGAAATAAATGAATAAATAAATCGGGAAGTCAGTAGAAGTAGTAATCAGTGGAATAATAAATAAAAATGGTAAACAGGGGATAAAATAATATAATAAAAGAATAACATAACCTAGGGTTGTGCGAAGCTCGGGGGTGGGCTGGGAGCTGCCCCCTCCCCACCACCGTCCCCGACCTCGCCTTTCCACTGTTGCAAAGAGGAAGCGAAATGAAATGAAATAAGAAAATAAACCGGGAGGGGAGAAGAAGAAAACGACGCGAAGAAAAGCAAAAAGAAAGGGAAAAAAAAGCCATGCAACAGAACGGCGCACCCCGCCCCGCGGCCAGGCGCGGCCGGCAGCAGGCGCGGTGCCGTCGGGGCGTGGGAAGGGCGCGTTCCCCCGGGCGCTCAGCCAGCAGCACGGCTATAGGACCGGCTATAGGACCGGCAATGGCCCCGGCAATGGGTTCAACCCGACCCGCACTCTCCCACCCCGCACCTACCCCGCATCCCGACCCGGCGCACCCCGCACCTCCCTCCCCCGACGGCTGCAGGAGGATTGACTCGGGCTGTTGGCTTGATGAATTGAAATGAAGTTCTGCTCCTCTCGTTGGGGTCGGGGTCACGGCACCGAGCTGCTTGGTCACATCCTTGTTCAGCCCCGATGGAATGCAGCTCTCCCAAAACCGAGCGCTCAGCTCCGAATCCCACCCTGCTGTCCCCTGTCTTCCACCCCACGCATCCATCATCACAACATAAGCACTGAACCTGCAGGTCCTGCTTGGGAGCCGGGAGGTGAAAATAGGAAAATCATTCAAGCCGTGCTTCTGTCACTTCAAAAAGCAGTGGTGAGGAAAGGGTGACTGTCCTGCCCCTCCAATTTGGAGAGAGGGGCCAATGTTTGTGTGCGGATAACAAATTCCTGTATCTGAGCAAAGCATCTCTCTGGGGAAGGCAGGGAGGTTATTACAAGGTTAGGCCGAACTATTGTTAAATGAAGGGTTTTTTTCTTTTGTTTTGTTTTGTTTTTTTTCCCTTTGCAATTCAAGAGCCCGTCATATTAGGCAGAGATAAATCACAGCCCCAAATGGCTCTTATGCAAGAGATGGATCCCACACACAGCAGAAGCACTGAGGGCAGGAGCCAGTGCTCGGAGCGTCCCATCAGCTCCCTCCTCCCTTCCCCCAGCCCGTGCAAGCAGGGCGATGCTCTCTCTTGGAGCAGCAGTGCAGAAAACATCAGCTCTTGGTGAGGGATCGGTGCTCAGCACCCCAACCAACCCTTCGGGATGCATTTGATCCTGGGCTGAACGACTTCCATTTGCTCTTGGAGTGGGCAGAAGTGCGTTTCAAACCTCAATCCCCTGTGAGCAGGAGCTCACAGCCCCCATTTCCACCTTTCTCTGACCCTGACCCATCGTGATGTGTTCATCCAGCTCAGCCTCCAGCCAAAGAATGGGACAGCGGCACCCAAAGAAACCGAGGGAGATGGGATGGACGACCCTCAGCTTTCTCATCTTGCCTGTTGCATTGCACTCAAGCAGCTGACAGCAGGCGTTAATGCAAGGAGAGGTGATGCAGCCTGCTGGGAACGGAGCTCCGTGCCACTGCGATGGGCTTTGCTCACGTCTTGCAAGCCACGGGCACAAGTGGAAATGTTTGCTCCCTTCATTCCCATAGAGAAAGCTGAAGGCTTGCAGGTGGGGGCTGGAAGCAACATGCTGAGCCTGGGATGACACGTGCATCGCCAGAGGTGTCTGAGAGTGCATGCAAACGGCTTCTGAGAGAGGTGACAAGGGACGTCTGCCAGGCTGGGCGGCTGTGGATTCGCAGGCGCCTGCCTCTGTGCTCCTGCAGAGCCTGTAGCAACTTAAAAGCACAGCCTCCCCGCAGTGGCACGAGCAGAGCAGAGGGATTTTGCATCAGCCTTGGTTTGTGCAGCACAGAGGGCTTTCAGCATGGGATGCGATGCAGAGCGCAGCCCCAAATCCACCCCCAGCATTCATCTACCCTGTGCGTACACTGATGCACACTCAAATCTGGTGGCTTTTAACGTTTGACAGAGCAAAGTGTTTGCAAGTGTTGTTTTTAAGTGCAGGAGAGCAGAATCCTGAAGGTGATGGTGATGGATTTAATTCTGCATTCGCTGCTTTAAGCTTCTCCTGAGCAAATGGAGTTGTTAGGATGGAACTGCAAGTGCAAAGCCTGCTGGTTGCAGTCCAAACAAACCTTTGGGTCTCCTCACCGGGAAATCAAAGCCAAAGCAGAGTTGCGTGGGATGGAGGGATTCCTATGATTTGCTTTTCATATCTCTTTGATACAGCATGATAACACGCATGGGGCTCTGTGCATCCATGCCATTCCTGGGGCCACAATGAAGCCCGGATGTGTGCATCGCTCGTCATGGCAGCTCTTTGCAAAGGGAAAAGCAGAGAGCAAGGAGGCAAACGAGGAGGCTTGCAGTGTAAAATTAGCTAAAGCTTGAGGCTTCCTAACAAAAACCCACCAGCGCTCTGCTTCTCTCCCCATCCTCTGCTTTGCCTTCGCTGCCTCCAATTCCTGGAGCAGAGCAGGGACAGAAGAGCACACAGCCCCTCCTTATCTGCTGACCCTTCGGGTTTCACCCGACCCCTTCCCTTGTCAAACCCTATAGCTCCGCTTAACAGCGATGCAGGCGAGCGCGTGCGCTGCGCCGAGCTGGGGAATGATTTGTTCGACCCATCTCATAATATATGGATGATGGAAGGCTCCCACTGATGACCTGTCAGGCAGCGCTGCAGCGCTGGGTGCTGGATGGGATGACACATTCACAGATAACAAACTTGGCTGTCAATCACCCGTGCTGTTAGACGTGGACTTGACGTGACAGCTATGGCTAACAACAGGTTTGATTGACGCCTCCACGAATTGCAGAATATGGAATGCGAATCGGAACGGGACTCGCCTCCAACTGGACGGAGCCGTGGTGCATTTTAAAACCCTGGGCAGAAAGCAAAGAGTTGGGAAGAACCTCCATGCCGTGCTTTGATTGCCTGCTGGGAGCTCTAAGCACCGAGCAACCCAATGGGGAGCACAGCTCCAAAGGCAACCGACCTGCTGCTGCTATGCATGGCAACGTGCTGCAACCGTGGCACGTGCTGCAGCAAATGCTCCTCCACGCAGGGAGGGCATCTCTATCTCTGGCAGCTTTGCCCTGCCTGTCCTCCCCGCTCCCTCCCTGAACCCTTTCAGCTATTTTAGGCTGAAAGAATCCAGACAGGTCTGTCTCCGGGTGTAGGGAAGGAGGGGAAGTCAGCTGGTGAACCAGCGGCAGGCCAAGGCATGCTCGGGGCCGCGGCTTTGGGGAAGTTATTCATCTCGTCATTCACCCTTGGGTTTTCTTGGCCTGGTTTTCCCATCGCTAGGTCGGGGATTGCACTCAGCACGGAGGTATCCTGCCGGAGCTGTCGGGCTGGGAGTGGCCCACCTCCCCTCTGACAGAGGGCAGAAGGCATGGGAACGTGTCAGCCTGCCAAGATTGCACGCTGGAGGCGGAGGCGCTGGAAACTTGCCGCTGGCGGCTGCTTCGTGGCACGACGGCACTTCCAGGAGCTGCTGGTTTCACCTATCAACCTGCTGCAGGGAGAGGGGAGCTGGCAGCCTGCCTCCACCCTCATGCTGCTGTGATCCCGTGATTCCATCATCCGATGGTCCTACGACCTCACCGTGTGCGCAGCCCCCGGCCCTTTCCCTGCTCGGTGAGCTGCACAGCACCAAGCCCTGCACCCAGGCTGGGCTCGCAGGTTGGGGCTGCACCCAGCATGCTGCTCCGACTGAGCCAGGAGGAATTAGCCCTGAGATGTTGAAACCTCTGTTTTATTGCAGACAGACGTCCCTGCAGGAGGGGGAGGGATGTGGCACAGCCTCCACCTCTCTGCGTGCGCGAGGCACCAGGTCACACTGCTTCACCCCAGAGCAGAGGAGGAAATGGCTCTGTGCCACCCACGGAGGTGATGGAGGCGGCAGCTCCCAGGTCCCCCTGTGGGTCATGAGGCTCCATCCCATAGCAGGGAGGCTCATGCCGTGCCACAAAGCTGCTGCTTCCCACCCTCATCTGTTTGCTTTCCATTCCCGACCTAAACCCCGCAGCACTTTTGCAGGTACCTTTCCTTTCCTTTTGAACCTCTTAAATCAAACCTAACTCAGGCTCAGTGCAAACTGACGAGGGAAATCCGGAGCTGCTCGGGGCAAAAGCTAATGTGTTAAGCGCTGAGATATAGTCCAGATGTGGAGATCCCCAGGGCCACAACTGGGCTTTGAGCTGCTGGTTTGACACCTCTGGTTTAGACATTAAGGGTCCCACCGGGGAGGAAATCCTCATGGCCTGAGTTATGTGCTATTTACGGATGGGGCTCTGGGCAGCCCTTGAAAGAGCTCGCAATAAAACCTGGGATAATAGTAAATTATTAGCATAGGGTAGGAAAGGGGCTTTATTTTTTAAGGCAGCTGGTTTTATGGATTTTTTTTAATGCTGGATGAAGATAGAAATCCTTGTGCCTCTGAGGAATAAGAGAATGCAGGAGAGGCAGAGGAGTGCGTATGAAAGCTGCGGGTCCCATTTGGAAAAGCACTCAGCAAGCAATAAAACTGGAGCGAAATGGCTTGCATGTGATAGCAGAGGCATCTCCCAGGCAGCCCCATTGCTCCGGACCCTCTGCTCTGCAACCCCATCCCTTCTCTAGGGCAGCCCAGGAGCGACAGGCTGGGGTTCAACCCTTGCCCCTGCCCTTCCCAGTGTGCGATGCTCTTTATTCTTTCCCTCTCTCCTAAAAAAATCACCACCATTCCCAGGGAGCCCCTCCCTATCCCGTGTGCTTTAAGGACGCTAACGCTGCGTCCGCACGGCTTTGCTCTGCTGTGACATGCCTGGAAGTGGCAGCAGTCCTCCTGCCCATCGCTGCCTGCCCTTGAGTTGTCTCCGTTCCCCTCCCAGCTTGATTTCCCTCTTGTCACTCTGTTGCCACGTTTGTTTTCCTCTCCGCTCACTGTTAGCCATTGAGACAGAACATCCAGAGCAGCCCCGGGGCTCGTTTGAAGGGTGACAGAATGGAAAGGATGAGTTTATCCTATTGGAGAGATGCTGAGCTGTTCTCCTCGCACCAGGAGGGCACGTCCCATCCATGGGGAGGACCTCATGCCCACCTGCATCCCACTCCCCACCCTCTGTCCTCCTGGGGTGCTGCTGAATGGCATTGCAGGGACTGAGTGGGGAAAGCACGGGAGGTCTGAAAATACACCAGAAATATGGGGGAGAGGGGACCTTAAGGTGGGCTGGGCTCAGTGATATCTCTGAGCTGCTCTGAGCAGTGCTGGTGCAGCAGCTCCCGGAGCCCATTGCATAGTGCTGGTTCCCTCTCAGCTGCTGACTCAGAGGTGTTGGTGCAGGGCACAGGGACCGGCCCGTCTCGCCCAGCTGGTGCTCAGGTGTGGCCACAGGATTGGTAAAATGAGCTCTGCAAGCTTGGAGAATCATAGAACTGTAAGAACATCTAGGCTGGTAACATCCATCAAGAGCACCAAGTCCACCTAGCGGCCTGGACTTCCAAGTCTCCTCCCCAAGCTGTGTCCCTTAGAGCCATGTCCTTGTGTCACTTACATACTTGCAGGTCTTGGGACTCCAGCAGTGCCCTGGACAGCCATTGCAGTGCATGACCATGAAGAAACCCTTCCTAATTCCCAACATGCAGCAAGCCCTGGAGGTGTTTACACCCTGCAGACTGCACAGTGGAAGAGGCACAGCCCTGTTCACTGCCTCTGACGTCAGTTGTGTTGTATTGCAGGCAAACACTGGAAGAGGACGAGTCCCAGAGTTTGCAGAGATTCATTTGCAGGCTCTCTGCTTGGAGCACTCAAGCCCCAGAGAAAGCAAGATGCTATTTTCAATTAGTTTATTTCCACCTCCACTTTGCAGTCTGTGCTCCCAGCAAGCAGAACCCTCCACCTGCAGTGAGCTGGGAGCAGGACAAGGACCCATCCCCGACCCTTGGATCTCCCCTGCCTCCAGCCCAGCTGTTTTCTCACTTGCAAGGCTTCCCCAGCAGCACCAAGCCATAAAACAGGCCTGGTGAGGGGAGGTGCATGCTGTTTGGTTTGGAGGAATCCATCCTCTTGCTGAATAGCCCTTTCTTCTCCTTCTGTCTGTCCATCCATTGGGGCTGAGGCCACTTCCTGATGTATTCTAAACTCTTTGCCAGCACAGTCACCAGCCCTGATGGCCGTAAAAGCTTGAATCCACTTTTATAGCCCACTCCTTAGCAATGAACCCTGTCACCCCAGATGGGGGCTGGAAATGCTCTCCAGACCTCTGTTACTGCTTGGTCACCTGCATGGTTTCCCTGTGCACAGTTGGAGACTCCACTGTGCTCCACTTTGTGCCCAGTGCCCTGGGCATTGCTGGGCAGAGCCTGGCCCCATTCCTTTTGCACTCTCAAAAGAGGAAGGAGCAATGCAAGGCAGAGCCATGCTGAGGCACTGCAGCATCCCCAGGTGCAGCAATGCAAGCTGGGCACCACCAAGCTGCAACCATGGGGTTGGATCTGGCTGATCTTTAAGGTCTTTCCCATTTGAAGCCATTCTGTTATTCCGTGGTTCTAAAATCCTATAGTTCTATGACTCTGTGATTCTACAGTTCTACAACTCTATGGTTCTAAGGTTCTGTGAGTTGATGGCTCAGTGGTTCACTGACTCTATGGCTCACTGATTCTCTGGTTCCATGCTCCTGTGGTTCTGTGATCCTATGGATTGACTGGTTGGGTTGATCTGATGGGCCAGTGGGTGGACTAGATGACCTTAAATGGTCTTTTCCAACCTTAATGACTCTATGATTCTATTCTCTGTTCCTCCAATTCAGTGATTCTGTGATCTTATGGTTCTGTGGTTCTGTGGCTCTAAGATGCCTCCAGACCCTCCAGCTTCATGGATCTCCCCTGTACTGCTGTACTGTTTGGGGATTTGGGGCTGTGGATGGGCTGGGAGGCTGAAAGCAGCCATTTGGAAGGCGAGGAAGAACGGGAGAGAGAAAAAGTCAGTTTACAACGGGCACAGATGTTAAAGGCTGCAAGAAACACGGAGAACATTAATCCATTAGGGACCAAATGGATGCCATAAAGTGGGATTTTTTGGTTTGTTCCAGTGCCTTTGATTGTAACTCCACACTGCTGAGCATTTACCCAGGGGCTGGCTCAGCCTTCAGCACAGGCTTTGCAAATCAGGAAGGAGTTTCCTATGGCGGTTTCCCCGCTGCACAAATTCCCATCCCTTTACCATTGGAACAACTCAACCCACCCCCCACCAGCCCTCCCCTAGCACACGTGCCCAGCGCTGCATCTGCTCTCAGGCAGCAATTCCTGGGGCTAAAGAAAGAACCAAATCGTGCCATTCCCACGCGTTGCATGCGAGCCATTTCCTCCCTCTGCATTTATAGCCGTGCTCTTCTTGATGAGCAGAAGGGATGTTGGAAATAGCCGGGGTAATTAGCTAGCAAGAGAGAAGGATTCATTCCTGAACTTTGAAGCGGAGCAGCGTGCTAAAGGTCAGGATGTGAGGTGGGATTGGCGTCACTTCCTCTCTTTCAGTCTCACCTTACAGCCTTCCTTGGCTCCTCAGCCCACAATTAAATCATTCTGCAGAGTTCAAGAGACGAAGCTCCTCGGGTTGGTGAGCACAAAGCCACTGCACCGCAGCTGGTCCTGCAGGTGAACGCCTCCTGCAAGACTCCAACCTTCCCTCTGTGCTTTCCTTGGCTCTCCCAGCTAAATGACAGCAATTTTCTTTCAAATGCAAGGAGCGGCAATAAACTTGGCAGGGAAATCATTCCCAAGCAAATGGCCAGCCCGTGGCATGCAAAGAGAGGTGCTCTCATTGCAGTTGTATTTCTGGCAGCCCGGCCTCCGTGGATCCCAGGTTGAGAGCAAAGTCCTTTAAAAAAAGGAGTCGAAAGAATGAAGCCAAACCAGAATGGGCTAATAGATATCGTGAATGAAGAGGTTTTCTTGGCAGCATCTGCTAAGGATAAGAGCTAGATTTTTCCCACAGCCCAGCAGAGTGGGCTCTGGGGTGGCACTCTTTGAGATGGATGCGTCCTGCTGCACCTCTGGATGGCTCTGACAGCAGTAAAAGGCAAGGGACAGAAAGCAGCGAGGCTCTTTTAATATCACAGGCAGCATCCTGTCTCGCTGTCGCCTTTGGAAAAAAACTCCCTTCCCCAGGAGCAAACAGTGAGCATGTTACAGCATGAGCATTATGCACAGCTTGGCAACCGCGTCGCAGCGAGTGGCTGAACAGATTTTTCCCTTTTCCCTGCCTGGGGAAGATTTCCTTCTGTAGATCCATTGTTTTGAAAGCATTCCTCCTCCCGTGTTGCCATCTCCTGTTTGCTCGCTCTCGTGTGCTCCCATGGCACAGCGTTGCCTGGTCTCTCCCTGCATGGATGGCATGGAGGGGTCCGTGTGTCTGCGGTGAGGCTCTGCAGGTCTGGCTTTGGGGTTCTTCTGGACATTATCCATGTCATGGAATCGCACCTGGAGGAGGAGATGGGTTCAGAGTTGCTGTTCTCAGTTTGTTTTTGCAGGGAGCTGAAATGATGGGAGCTGGAGGCACCCGTAGAGGTGTTCCCAAACCACAGAGATGTGGCACTGAGGTGCATAGTTCAGTGGGCAGGACTGGATGCTCTCAGTCCTCTTTTTCAACCTTAATATTTCTATGATTGCATGTTCCTACGATGCACGATGCCCTGGCAGCCTGGAGTTATTCCACTTTGAGTATAAGGGTGACATTCCTTAACATTCCCAGTCCTTGGTGGATGCTTTGACACATATCCCACACTGGAGATCACCCAGGGCAGGATCCCAGGACACAGCCGAGCTGCTCCGATGTCGGCCACCATTCTGCTCCAACATTCACCTCCATTCAGCTTCCAATCAAGTGGAAAGCAAACATCTCCGGGACATGGAGAGCCTTTTTCTTCCCCTCTTTATTCCTTTTCTCCCTCTCCTTCTTTCTTTCGCCGGACTCCAATGATCAACGGCCGAGATTTATAAAAAACACACACAAAAAAACCCACAAAAAATAACAAGTTAAAAGAAAAATAAAGCAAGCAGGGGCTGAGGGCTGGGTGAGCTGCCTTGGCCGTGCGATGAATGGGCGGCACGGAGCGCGATGCGGCGCGGCGCGGGGCAGCGTGGTTGCCCATTGTAGGGCTGCCCGGGGTCAGGAGGGACCATATGTCACCATTCCATCGCAGGGGTCTCCATGGAGCCCCATGGGCCGGGCCCTTTGTCCCTACGTACCCCCCCTCATATATTCATGGCCCCTCCGTGGACAGAAACAAATTGATACATACAAGGCGCCCACCCCGTCGGGGCTCACATGACACATTTTAAGCAGACAATAAAAGGACATTTCAGACTGTTTAAAATCTTGAGAAAGGGCCGGTTTCCATGGCGATGGGATGGGAGGCCTGTTGCGGCCCATTAAACTCCAATCAGATGTAAATTTCTCCCCAGGCCTTGCTCCGTATTCATCTCAGATCGAGGGGGGGACCCGGGGCTGCAGAGCAACCCCCGACAATAACCAGTTTGTTTATCAATTCAGGTGCCGTTTAATTGGCTCCATTCAACCCCTTCTTTGTCTAAAGTAATAACCCCGACAAAGCCCGGCTGATTTATAATTTCCAGCACTCCATTAGATGGGCTTCTTTAAATCCTTCATGCCACCTCATCGCCCAGGAGGGATAAATGGTGGGGAGATGCTCCGCGTTGGTGCCTGAGGATGGGGATGCTCCCAACGGCCCCGCTGCATCTCTGCGGTGTTTGCAGGGGGTGGCACACAGCTCTGACCTCCCGTTAAACTTTTGCACGGAGCAACGTTGGGGTTTGTTTGAGCACCGAGGTCTGGGAGGTTTGCAAAGGGTTGGGAGAAGGGGGAGGAAATGCCTTGAGCCCGGTTGGGGCGGGAGTGAGAGAAGGGTTGGTTTGGAGCAGTGATCTGCATGGAGGGAGGGGTGCTGGGTTTTGGTTTTTAGGGGCAGTGGGCACCAAATGGGGTGAATCGAGTGGTCTGGAAACTGCAGGCAGAGGGACTGCTCAATGCCCTATGTCACAGAGCATCCCAAATTGGAAGGGACCCATACAGATCATCGAGTCCAACACCAGCCCCCACACAGCACCACCCAAAGATCTGAAAGCGTTGTCCCAATGCTTCTTGAACTCTAGCAGAGCACTGCCCAGGGGAGCCTGCCTGCCCCAGGCAGCTTCATCACCAAGAAACGCATCCTAATGATGGCACTGCATAGCTGAGAGCTGCTGGATGGGATCGTGAAGGGAAAGCTGAAGACGTGGTGACTCAGCTTGGCTTTATTCCATCACCTGCTGCTGAGGCAAGGAGCTCCTGTGGGAAAGGAGAATGTGAGCCATGCAGATATAAGTGCCACAAGTGATGACCAGAGCTCCCAGCCTGCTGTGTGTGTGTGATCTGTCGCATGGATGCACCAAGGGAGAGAAGGATGTGATCCCAACAGGGAGAATCATATATCGCAGAATGGCCTGGGTTGAAAAGGACCATCATCATCACCTTGTTTCAAGCCACCTGCTATGTGCAGGATCACCAACCACCAGACCAGGCTGATCCCAGTGAGAAGAAGAAAGCTGTGATCCACCGACAGGGAGAAGAAGCATTTTGTCTCAAACCTGGTTAATGTCATCCAGAGATGAGCTAAGAGCCCTATCTCTAAAGGCACAAAAGCAAGATGAGCAAAAATAACACCCAACCCAACAATCTCTGCTTGTGGGTGAGTTTTGTTGGTCCCTAACCAGACATCAAGGCTTGATTAAGGATCTGAGTAATTAAAAAGCTCCCAATTGCTTTTTCCTTGCTCAGTGGATAGCAAGGAAAGCGTGCTGCTGGCTGATACTGGTGGGCTGGAGGAGCCCCAGCTCCACGCCTTGACCAAAGGATCCACTTTGCTGGGGGTCAGGAGGGAAAGGGAAGCAGAAGAGAAGGTCAGGGGTTAAACGGCAGCGCTGGGAAGCTTTTGCAAGTGAAAAGTGGGTTTTGCAAACCCGAGAGTAATCCCGAGGGTTTGCAGTGCCTTCGGGCTTGCTCCCCAACCTGGAAGCTTGCAGGGCGAGAAGGAGCAAACCCATGAATACATTATCATCCAGACAATGAGCTCACATCCCAATCTTTATTTTTCAAATGAGACTTTAAAAAAAAAACCAAAAAAACAACAACAAAAAAAGACCCCCACAACCCACCGGTGACACAAACATGAAAGCCCCCCTGATTTCTCTCCCTCTGTCATGCAGAGGAGCTGCTCCCCATCTCCCTGCTCTGCACACACACACGCAGCTCGCCGATAGCGAGACACGGTCTAATTAAGAAGAAATCTACACAAACCCCTTACAAAGTCTGAGTGGCAGGTTATTATTGTAGCAAAGTGCAACCTCTGCCATTTTGTCAAGAAAGCCCATCAAATTAGGGAGAAATAAGATGTCCATCTGTTTCGTGAATGGCAGCGCCGCAGAAAAATCAGATTCACACAAGTTCCTTAAGTCCCAATTATTCCCAGATTATCTTTTGAGATCTGGAGATCTCCACTGAATAAACCTGTGGCCTCGTTACTGACAGCCTGGTGCATCTCTAAGGAGGGCAGGGTGGAATCTGGGGCTCTGGGTGAAGGTGTCAATCCCCGGTGACCTCAGGGCCAAGCGATGCAGCCTGGTGACAGCCACAAGCAAACAGGGGGACGATTGCCTTGGGAAGTTAAAGGATAACGAGGGGGGAGGAGGGCTGGGTGTGTGGAGTGAGATTTCCAGCGTGTGTCTGTGCTGCTGGCACCTCATCCCAACTGAGGAGATGTTGGCATCACCCTACAGTTGGAAGGTGAAGTCATGTCCCATAGTATGGAACCCCCTTGTCTTCTTGCCACCACAGGACCATGAAATGAGCTCAGAGAGATGGGCAGCCAGCACTCGTGTGTCTTCATGGCTCTGTTGGGCACGGTTGTTGCTCTGCTTGCCTCACAGCTCTCCCTGTCCTCTTCCAACACGCCCACAGAGCATGGATGCTTATGGAAAAAAATAATAATAATAAAAAAACTTTTTACAGCCTTTTCTTCTTTTCCTTCATATGTATTTTTTTCCTTCCTATTCCAAGACTTTGATTGCAAACCCTTTTGTCTGTAGGCTCCAGGGAACTCCCTGTCTTGAAGGTGGTGCTGGCAGATGAGGGGGAAATTTGCAGCAGATTGAGGGCTGAGCCAGGAGAGAGAGCAGGCGGGGTGTGGGGGAGAGTGGAGGCTTTCTTTTTTTTTTTTGCTTTATTAAGTTGTTCTAACAATCAAGGCTTTCCAGAACATTGCTGGGAGCATACATGCTTCAAATCTGCATGCATTTCCACTTCAAACGCCGCACAGAATTATCCTTATTGCTAAAATTGGTGTCCCAGCTCCTCAATACGAAAGCTTCCGAGAGCTCCAAAGTCTCCGTTGGAACCTTAAGAAATATAAGAGAGAAAGAAAGAGAAAAGGCAGAAAGGAAGCTGCAGAAAGCTCTGGTCATGGAGTTCCCTGCCTGGAAATGCTCCATTCTTTGGGAGAGCAAAGCACTGAAGCATTCAAGAGGATGAAATCAAGAACCACGTCCGTGTTTGTGTTTCAAAGACCAAACTCTCCAAACTCTCCGTGTTCAGCATGAAAGCCAAGCACGTACCACGACCCAGCCCCTACCACTCCATTGGACAGTTTCCCAATTATAACACAAGAGCTTTTTGCCAAGAAATAAGCAAGCCAATGACAAGATGCTCTCATTGATGAACAGCACGCGTGCTAGAGCTTTAACCTGAGAAAGAAGCAAAGATCTGGAGGTCATCTTGGAGCAGCAGCACAAAGGCAACCAGGATGGCAGTGGCAGCATGGAGTGGCATTTAATGCCTCCTGAGGAGTTGTCTCCATCGTTTTTTGCTGAGCTGCTGAACATCACAGGGTTTGGTGAGAGCATTGGGATCCAGAAGGGAGGACAGAGCTGCAGTTTGGGATATCTAAGGGAAAAGCATAATATTCTTTAATATTCCAATATGTTGTTGATCTCCACGGCCACCAGCCTACCCTGGAGCTCCGTGCCCTTTTTATGGGGCAGTCCCAGTGGCTGCTTCCATGGATCCACAAGGGAAAGGCTGGGGTCCTTGGTGCCAGCCTCTCTCCTCTCCTTCAAAGGCATCAATGGTGCAAAGAGGAAAGAAAAAGAGAATTAGAAAGTGACTCTTTATTGATGACCCTGATTGTTTTTTAATGTTCCTGGGGAAGGCAAAAATAAACAACAATCTGCTATATTGGAGTCGGGACACCTACCAGGTCAAACTATGCCTGCATTAAATTGTACGATGGGACCATTTCCATACAAATGCTGAAAAGAGGCATTGGCAAAAGAGAAAAGGCCAAAAAAAAAAAAAAAAGGAAAAAAAAAAAGCCCTCCACAAGACACACAGACGCAAAAGTGAAACTCTTGATTTCATTGTGCGCTGGTGACAAGAGCAAACCCAAAATCAAAGAGTTTCATGGTCATTTTTCTATCAGAAAGTGATGCCGAGTGAATAACTTATTTACATGCCAATGTGCAGCGCTGAAATGGCCCAGGATGGGAAAAAAACAGCCTCTCTGTTATCGACAATGATAGCAGCAGATCCTGGGAGCCACCCTGGGAGGAGGACCTTAACGAGGCAATGGCTGCGGCGGGAGAATGGCAATGAGTTTTTAATTGGTGACACATTATATTTATCAAACTGACAGCGGAGGGGGAGAGCAGCAACCTCCTCGTTGTGTGTTTTCCTTACACGACTTCCTTTGAACCCATTCATGTGTGAAAAGAATTTAAAGGTTATTGGGGGGG
>NW_024966179.1:36429-42023 GCF_019238085.1 Lagopus leucura
CCCCCCCCCCCCCCCCCCCCCCCCCCCCCCCCCCCCCCCCCCGGGGGGGGGCAACCCGGGGGCGGGCCCAGGGGGGGGGGGGAGGAGAAACCCTTGTAATAATCCGGCGTCATCCTGAATGATAACACTGAATTATTCAGCAGGGTCCTTAAAAGGGTGCCTAAATCAAGGCTGAGACAAAGGTGGAGTGATGCCTTTGTGCTGCCACTGCCACTGCTGGTAGAGGGCAGGAGGAGGGAAGTGGGGCGGGATGGAGCCAGAGGAGCATCGCTTGGGTACCAGGATGGCCTGACTGCTGCGTGCTGTGCTCTCCTCCCTGGTAACTTCAGTATGGAGCAGGGAGCACATGTTGCACCTTCCAGAGTTTGGGTCCACCTTCCTACCTGCCCATTCGCAGCGTCATTTTCAAGTGCACAGCTTCACAGCTTCTGTTCTGGGTTGCTCCTACTGAGCAAGTAGGAGGACACATGGTTAATTATGGCAAACCGTCAATGCTTTAGGTTGGAAAAGACCTTCAGAGTCACCACTCCGTCCCCCAGCTTGACCTACCGAGTCCCACCACTGAACCGTGTCCCTTAATGCCACATTTACACGTGGCTGGTGATGGGTCAACGGTTGGACTTGATGATCTTAGTGGTCCTTTCCAACCTCAGTGATTCTTGGGTCGTCCACCCTAATGCTCAACCACACTTTCCAAGACAAAATTCTTCCTGATAACCAATCTGGTATCCAACCTGATATCCGCTGATGCAACTTTTGCTCACATTGATTTGTTTTTTTCCTGACCCAACCCCATCCAAGCTCACCAGGGTCAGAGAGCAGTTCAGGAAGAAGGGTGCTAGCTGTGCCAGGACACCAGTGCTGACCCCTACATCCAGCACATTGGAGGGACTGCAAGGTCAGGCACAATGCACAGCGCTGAAGCCAAGCCTCCTCCCAGCCCCTGGCTACAGTACTCAAATCTGGGCCTCTCTAAGCAAACAGATTGGGGAAAAAAAAATCATAATACTGTCCTTGCCTGGAGTGTTAACCAACAAGAGGGAGAGCTTCATTCTTTCCTTTCTTGCCTTTGTGCTGTTTCACACTGGACGGCGGTAGGAGCAGCTTCCCCCCACCCCAGCCCTCTGCCTTTCAAGCCTGTCCTTTCATCATTTGTTGACCCAGAGTTTTAGTGTCCACATTTGCTTTTTCAAGCCCAGCTCAGGTGAAAGAGAAAGAAAGAGGCGAGAAGAGCCTAATGAAATATTTAAGATTTTCCAGGGAAAGTCTTGGAAGTGCTGACAAAGGTTTTGTTTGTTCCCGTCCTTTGTGAGAATTATTGGAGATGAGCCTGGAAGCAGGTTGCGAAAAGAGCCAGGGTCACTCCATATTGACGGGAACTGTGTTGGCATTGGTCACAGCTGTGCTGCCCGGGCTCCCAGCTGAGCCACCAGCCCCCCAGCTTTTGTCCCGCATTGTGAGCACCGATTTCATACAGAGTTTTTCCTTCCCCCCCCCCAACGCACACAGACCCGGGTGAAAAAAAAAAAAAGAAGGGGGTGACAATGTGATGGATTCCTTCACTGCTGCGCCGCATAATGAACCCAAACACCGCTGCCCTGGCATGAGGGGGGGGGGGGGGTGGAAAAGAAAGCGTATCCCACTGCTTTCCTCCTTGGAACCTGATTTTTTCCCACTAACTGCTCCCTGATTTATGGAGCCTCTCTTGTGTAGAGCATATGTGGCTCCGGGCATTTGGCATTCGCTGACATTTTGCTTAAGCAACTGTGAAAGGGCAAATTTTCCTTGAAACTGAGCTGCAGAAGAAACACATTCAGCTCTTTCCCTTCTCCTGGGGACCCCGAGCATCCCTGCGGTGAGCAGATGGGGCGAGGAGGGCACCCCGTGCTCCATGCTGCCGCTCCATCCTGGGGTGCCAGATATCACAGAGCCAAGGGGTCACAGAATCACTTGTTGGGATAACTCCCCGGGATTGCTGAGCCATGGGATGGAAGGGGTTTCCCAACTGGGCTCAGCGATGGCAGCTTTTGCTTGTCCTGCAGCTGGCATGCCTTCTCTGTGTGCTTTGTGCCAGGCTCAGCATGCAAAGGCATCGCAGAGGTGCGACTGCAGGGAGTCCTTTCAAAGCTCTGCCCTCAGTTGGGAGTAAGGCTGAAGTTCCAAACCTTGTGCAAGAAGGTTTGTTTTGGGTTTTGTTCAAAGTGATCAAAATGTGGCTCAGAAATGTCATCAGAGGAAACGCCAGAGGCTGAAAAATGGCACAGCCAGCAGAACCCAACATCTCTCCATCTTCTGAGTGTCGAGGATTCTGAATTTCATTTTTCCTGTGCACATCTCGGACTGACTCGTGATGAGATCTCTGGGGCCGTGGCTGCAGAGCATGGCAGGTTGGCTCCTACCACGTCTCCTTTGCTGTTTTCATGTTATCTGATTCACTGTGTGGCAACCCAGCCTGCAGCAGAGGCTGGAACTGGATGGTCTTTGAAGTCCCTTCCAGCCTAAGCCATTCTATGACCCTGTGTCTTTCTGATCGTGCTTGAGATGGGCACCTTCACGTCTGAAGCAGAACTCAACCACGAGTAACAAAATGCAACAGGTCGTGGAGACCAGGAGAAACGGTGCAAAGAAAATCAGAGAAACCAAAGGAAGGAAGCCCCAAACCAACTGCTGGCAGAGCAGAGCAGAGGAACCCTGGAGGCATAAGCCGTGATAAAAATGGTCTGGATAAGTTGGCAGCACTCTTCTGTAACCTTCAGAAATAGTCCCCGCCAGGTTCACTGACTCTTTCTCCTTCTCTGGATGCTATTTGTAACTGGAAGATCTCAAAGTTCTTTCTAAATGTGGATCTATCATCATTCATCCCCGTTTGGCAAAGAGCTGAAATCGTGTCAGCTACAGCAGGATTGCTGATTTATTAGAAATTTGGAGAAGCGCTCGGATCTGGGAACAGACAGGTTTGTGTCACACGTTGCCTCCGAAGCAGGCAGCATTAGATGCACAAAAAAGTTATTTTTAACAAATGGCATCAGCTGGTTGGCTGTAAAAATCGCTTGGAAATGTTTAGCAGTCACCAGAGAGAGGAAGAAGCACAGAGGAAAGCGAAGGATGCTCCCAACCACCAGCATGGAGGACGCATGGGTGTCCCCAGTGCTATGCAGGGATGCTCAGTGCAGGGAGAGGGACCGCATGGCCTTTAAGGGTCGCTTCCAACTCAACCCATTCTATCATCCTATCAAAGGACCTACAGCTCTGAGCTGTCCTGTGGAGGGAAAACTAAACCAACCTGAGCGTATTTTAAGATATCGTGGCAAAAAGAAATAAATCTAAACACCATTTCCATTAATGCAAGAAGTAGGAGAAGGGTAAAGGTTTGGGGGGCATGGGGGTGATGGGTCTACAGTTGGACTTGGAGATCCTGGAGGTCCTTTTATCAAGGACACAGAATTGTATGAGTTATTGTATGAGTGGGCACAGTGAGGATGGGCTGAGGTTGGACTCGGGGATCTTACTGATCATTTCCAATCTGAATGGTAGTAGGATTCCACGGTGAGATGCGCTGTGGACGTGCTGCTCTCTGATGACAGTCACCAGCAGAGGCTGTGGGTGCTTTCAAGAAGCAACCTGGAAGGGCAGGATGCTGCCTGATGGCTTCAGGATTTGCAGCCACCTCGGTCCCTGCTCCACCCCCCCCCACAAAGCTGTGCTCTGCCCCCCAAAAATACAAAAGGAATTTCACAGAAATGGCACTGGTGAGCTGTTCCTTTTGTCCGGGCACAATTCCCAACGCATCCCCTCCTCCCTGGCCGTGCCACGTCCTTTGCCTCCAGTGAACTCTGATGGGGCTCTATGGTGGGGTCAGCACCCGGCGGTGGGTCGCTGTGCCCGGAGCAAGAGGTCCAACAGGAGGAGTGGGAGCAGCACAGAGCCCCGAATCCTCCATTGCTTCAGCTGGGGGAGCACAGGGGATTTTCTACACTTGTCTGATTCTAAATGCGTGCTGGCGGAGAGATCTGACACTCACAATGCACGTGGAGCCGGGTAATGAAGGAGCCTCAGATCCTCCATAATAGACAGGGTCAAAAGGCCTAGGCCAATTATACTGGCTTTCCCCAAATCTCTCTTTCCTTGATCCTCCCTCCTCTCCCACCGTCGTTTATTTGGAACTTAATTCTATGTGATTGTCCCAGTGCCAGGAGCTGGGGGGGGTGGGGGGGTTGGTGGGGTGTGGGCAATGCTGGGGTTTGATGCCCATGGGCATGTGGTCAACCAACATCAGCAGCCTTCAGCTGGAGCCCAGTGGGTGTTATGGCTTCATGGGAGAGCTGGGGGTGCTCGGCGTGGGTCCGGTTCCAGTGGCTGCCCTACAAAGCCACGTCCTTACTGAGGGAAAGCAGCTGCAGCCAGCGGGCTGAAATAGGAATGGAGAACCCGGAATGTCCCAAATCCCCATCTGTGGGCTGTGGGAGCAGCCCCAGGGCTGGAGCTCACCAGTCCTGCTGCAATGGGAGACGGAGTGCGATTGAGCAATGTGCAGAGGCACGTGGGGACATGGGGACACAGCCTGGGGTGAAAGCCCTCAAACCAGAGGGCAGCGCAGCCCCAGACACCATCAGCCTCTCAAGTGCAAATTCCACCCTGGGGGCAGATTCTGTGGGCTCCTGAGCAGAAACTGCTGTTTTGTTCCACCCTGAATAAAGCCACCCTGTCACTTAATGAAACCAAGGCCAGAGCTGCATCTTTTCGCTTTGGTTCAGAACAAAATGATTTATGTGGTGGTATAAAAGGGTTGGGGTTCTTTTTTTCTTTTTCTTTTTTTTTCCTATTTTAAATCTAATTTCCTTCTAGATATTTTTTTTTTTTATAGAAGTGTTTTGCAAGGAAGCTGGCATGCAAAGGCTTGGGAGTAAGAATAAATGAGAGCACTTCAGTAAGCTCTTTCAAAGCTGCTGGCTTCCTTCTTTCCTCTTCCTGGGTTTCCAGGGGAAGCGGCTGCTGCCCTGTAGGTTCACCACTGCATTTTGCAGCACAAAGTGGGGGTTTGCACGGGGTTGTAGCTCCTGGAATCAAGTGATCTCAGCAGAAAAATTAGCTTTCTGTTGAAAGAAAAAAGGAAAGCGTGCCCAAAGCCTTCACTGCTATGAGAAATAGCCCAGGATCAGAAGATGATCTGTTTTAAACCCCGTGTTTGTAAGGCGCTTTTGTGGTGGATTCATCTGCTCAAGCTGCCATTCTGCAAGAAGAATGAGAGCCCTGTGTAAAATGAAAACCTGTATTTTCCTACAGGATAGGTACATTTTAATGCAGCAGGTGGACCTAGGAAAATTCTCAGGGAGAAACACTCTGCTGGAGGAGGAGATACCAAGAAAGTCCCACAAACCCACTCTGGACAGAGTCTTTGTTACTGCCATCAGCAATGGATGATGTGAGGGCAACTGTACAGCATGGGATGTCCGTCCTCCTTGTCCATCCATCCATCCATCTGTCCATCCGTTCATTCATCTATCCATCCACCCACATATCCATCCATTTTCCCATCCATTTTCCCATCCATCCATCCATCCATCCATCCATCCATCCATCCATCCATCCATCCA
>NW_024966179.1:42033-43192 GCF_019238085.1 Lagopus leucura
CCATCCATCCATCCATCCATCCATCCATCCATCCATCCATCCATCCACCTGTTGTCCATCCCCTCATCCACCCACCCACCCATCCATCCGTCTGTCCATCTGTCCACCCACCCATTTCCATAAGGACTGGCCCAGGTCCAACACCTGCACTCCCAGCACCAAGGAGCTGCTGCCAAACTCACGGGGAGGAACAGAAGCCCAAGTTCACTGAATGCTCTGTGACAGCTGCTCAATGTTAATTCTGGTAGAGGCCAAGAACAGAAGGAGAAACCTCTGTGCATGGAGAGATGTCACCTCCGCTCCAAGTGATGCATTGCTAAGTAAACAAAGTGGAGGAGAAACTGAGGACAGAAATGAATTCCTTGGCTTGTTGTCTTTTGGTAGGTGAACATCTGAGAGCAGAGCCCAGTCCTTAGGGCTACATTTGGGGATAGCTTCTGTGGCTGCTGCCCCTATGGAGGGAATGGAGGGGAGAAAGGTGCTGCCAGATCTGCTGGAGCTGCATGGATGCAATGGGTGGGACCCAGAAAAGGGTGACACGTCCCTCTGGGACACGAAGGAGCACATTAATGGGGCTGCAGTGCCGTGCACTGAAAGCAGGGACACTTCTTGCTTCTTGCGTGGGAGCAGCTGCTCCATGCCTGGCACGCGAGGCAGCATCGTTAGCTGTTATTAATGACCCCTGTGGCTCTCCCCATCCCGCAGAGGCATTCTGGCTCTAACAAGGCACAGCTGGAGCAAACTTCTGGGGCTGCCAACTGTGTGGCACAGCACCACAACCTCACAGCATCCATGGGGCAGCCTCCCCATTACTCGCCGGGTCTCTCCACCAACGCAAAGGGACAGAGAGAGCCGTGCCACCACCAGAAAGACACCACAACCTCGACGTGGGACCGCGGCCGTCGCCCACGAGCCGCGGGGTTTGCACAGCACACGGCCGGCTCTGGCTGCAGCCCGGCGCCTTGGCAAGAAAGAGCGTGAGAAACCAGGGGGCGACACCCAAGTGTCATCACAGCTGCAAAAACTGCTGAGCAGAAAAGCCCTAATTACAAAAATATGCGCCCGGAGGCTTTTCCGTGATGAAAACAGAGCGGCGTTGTCGGCTCGCCAGGCAGCAGCGCGGGGCGGCTGTGCTCTGCTATGCGGTGGGGGGGGGGGG
>NW_024966179.1:43292-50961 GCF_019238085.1 Lagopus leucura
ACACCCCATAAAGCAGCGTTGTCATCGCCGAGTGTGGCATATCTGAGAGATGAAGGAAGAACATAACACACCCTATTAAAAGTAACAAAGCCCTTTTTCTTCCTGCTTTTATTTTTTTTCTCCCTTCCTTCCCCCCGCCCCATCCTCCCCATCCTCCCCAACTCCCGGCTCTTGGCTGCCGCTATTTACAAAGTGACTTCAGCAACTGATAAAGCATTTTAACCGCAGCCAAATGCCGTCCCGGCCTCACATGGCAACGCTGGGAGGAATGCACCGCCGCCGCACGGACGTGACATTAACATGGAATCTGCTCGGTTGACGTGTGCAAAAAGCAGAAGGGGAAAAAAAAGAGAAGAGAAAGGCATGTGCCACCGTGTCCCCAAGCCCTTGACACGTGTCTCAGAAGCGGGCAGTGCCACCGAGTCCGCGGGGCTGCACTGATTTAACCTCGGTGTCAACACGCTACAGAGGCAGCAGCGCCCATAGGATCCATGCTTTGCAAGGCAGAGTTTTCCAGGCTGCACCTGCCGCCCCATCCCTGCCCCACAGCACCTGCAGGATGTGTCCTCGCCGCTGTCCCTGTCCCCAAGGAGCTCTCCTGCACGTTCTGGGTGCCCACTCCCAAATCCCATTGCAGCAGGAGGTGTTGGGGCCTCCAGGAAATCTCTGCAGAGCACTCGTGCATTTGAGTAGCCTCAAGCTGGAGCAAACAAAGGTTATGGTCCAGGTGTAAATATGAAATATGTATCTTTATCTAATCAGGCTTGCATTTTTATCTTTACTGCCACTGGTGTTTAAATGTTTGTACTATTTTTTTTTAACTAGCTCATGCAAGAGGGGCCATAAATCCAACCAATCTCCGTTGCAGCAGTCCATGACAACCACGGCCATCACCAACTGGCTGCTGAAATTGAGCGATGCTGCACCTCAAGCAATTATTCCATAGACAGAACCGGCTCCATCCAGCTGCACTTTGCCCCTCTGTCTTTTAGGATCCCTCGGTGAAGAGCCCAGCAGCTTCCTATAGGCTGTGGCACCGCTCGTGGCATTGCAAAGGGGGCTGCCCTCCACCCACACCGAGGGGCTGAGCGCCCGTAGAACCACCGTCAAGCTGCGAGCGTGAGGCTGCTCCTTGGCAGTGCAAGGGTCGGAGCGAAGGGGACAAATTCCAGCCATAAAAAAAAATAATAAAGTGCAGAAAAAGGAGTCAAGGTACATGGGGTGAGTCACCAGCTTGGAACTTTCCAAAGGAAACGTCCCAAACACCGCATTTTGGGGTATTAAGCAGGGCGGGGTGCGTCCCTGTGTTTGCAGTCCTACAGGGCCAGCGCTTGCCACATCCCCGTGGCCCTTATCGGTGTGCTGTGTGATAGCATCGCTGCTCGCGGCCAGGTAGCTGCCAGCCAGACAGGGAGGGGCAGAGGGCCATGGGAGCGATAAGCCCCATAGAAGGCAACGTGCTGCCTTCCACCCGACCCATTCCAGCTGCAAATGGGGGAAAAATAAATCTAGGGCAAAGCCGACCTCCAGACCCCCTCTCACTGCCGGTTCTGTCCCAGCGGTTGAAGTCTGGCTGCGGTGATTGATGCCCTGTTTTTAGAGCTCTGCATAATGACTGGAGCTGACCTATATCAGCAGATCGATGTCTGAACGGAGTCTCTCTCCCAGAGCTGTCCCAGCCCTTCAAACCACCCCCACTGCGCCCTCCCAATGCGTCCTGGAAGGATGCCGTGAATTCGTGGCTCTGCGCACATCCCCTCCCCTTCCTTCCTTCTCTCCCCTGTTATTTTCTTGGTGTCTCTCCCTCTCAGCCTCCCCCCTGCTCGGTGAGAACAAACACTGCGCTGCCGCTAATTCCCGTCGGCCCCAGCCAAAACATGGGAGCTGGTGGGAGGGATAAGGCTGCGTGCAGCTTCTATCTCCAGCAGCAAGCTGCACAAGGCAGCGCTGAGGACAGCATTCCCCCATGTCCACCCCCCGCAGCACTGGATAACCTCGGGCACAGAGCTTCCCACACACACACGTGGGTTACTCCGCGCTCCCAGCACGGTGCTTGGCTGCAGTGGGGTTTTGCTGTTGTTTGGGCAGTGCCTCATCCCGTGGGCACCCCATCCCAATCCCAGCGAACTGCCTTGAGCGTGGAGCATCCCACGCAGGAGGACCAGCTAGGAGCAAGGGGAACGCATCCGGCACCAAGGCAGCATTTTGGATGGTGTCTTCCCAAAGGCTCACTCATTGCAGAGACCTGAGGCCATATGAGAGCCCAGGATCCCGTAGGACACAGCACGTTCATCATCCCACATTCAGATATGGGATTTTCAGCACTGAGCACAGCCCAAGCACGGGGCAAGAAACAGAGCGATTGCATTCCCCAATCTCCCAAAAACGTGATCCATTTTCCAGTGACACGAGCTTTCTCTTTAATAGGGATACAAAACACATTGCTTTCTTGCCCAGGGACAAGTGTAACGTGCTTCTCTTCACTTCCATCTGCTCCCTGCTGCTGAGTGCTGGAGCTGGCTGGCTTTGCTGGGCTCCCCACCGCCCCCAGCCTTGACAGCAGAGGAAGAGGCAGCCCTGCTGTGTTTGGGACTGTATTGTTGCACGCTGCTCCCATCCCAGCCACATCCGAGCGCCGATGCCAAATTTGTCATTCCTGATATAAACCTCAGTGCTAAAAATAAGTGAGGAGGAACAAGCTCCCCACGTGCACTGCCTTCGGATGGCACAGGCTCTGACAGCACAGCCTCCCGCTCCCAAGGTCTGCCATAAATCCCTCTGCCCCTCTGCTGAGCCACCCTGATGCCTGCGCTGTGACCCCTGCAGAGCGCTCCTCCGAGGGCTGCAGAAGTGCAAAGCAGCGCTAAAGCACAGACCCAGAGCCGTGGGTCCGCCGTGCCCCAGCCTGCTCAGCTGGATCCGCTCCCAGTGTTAAGTTTGGATCATTTTTGCTTCGTTGAATCCGTTTTAATTACCTTTTGCTGATTGCTTTTTTTGCCCTTTGTTTCGAGCGTTTCGCATTTCTAATTACATCTCCGGGTTCTCCCATCGGTGGGCAATGGAGCTGGCTCTTATCAGCAAGGCAAGGGCTCAGGGTTTGCTTCCAGATGCTCTGATGTGCTGAAACCCAGCGCCGGGTCGTGTTTGTTTGTTTGCTTTCCTAGCACAGGAACCGAGCAGGTTTTCACAGCTTCTGCAGGAAAGGGGCCACCCATTCTGTGGTCTGCACTTTGCTAACGGACAATTGAAGGCTTGAAAGCAAACAGGAGGTTTGATCCACCTCCTGCTGCAAACTGGTGGTTCCTGTGCCTTTTTTGGGGGAGCAGCTGCACCAGAGAGCTAGGCTGAGACCTTAGCCAAACCAACCAAGCCACAGCAAGTGCTGGGACGCTCCAAACCCTGCTGTAGTTCCTGGAATGCGCCCAACTTCCCAAAGGTTTTTGGGAGAGAAGAGCACAGCCCAACCCCTGCCTGGTATCATCCCACGGTGACTCAAATCTGCACGGGTGTGGTCACAAGGAAGGAAGCATTGACCACCCACCCCATGCCAGCAATGCGCGTGCAAAGCCTTTCCAACGCAGAACCAAAGCACGGCAGAGCCTCCTCCTCGCTGTGACACACGGCTCCCTTCAACCTGGGGACACCTGGGTGGCCTCTAAACCAACGTGAGAGGTTTTCTCAGCTAGAAACCACTCCCTTATCCACGCTTTATGAGCGTGCTGGCAATGGACCTTGCACCCAGCCCTGCGCCGTGCTGCTCAACCTTCGCTCTTCCCATTCTACGTTCGCTGTTGACCTTGCCCAAGGTGCGGTTGGTTGTCGGCGGGTGCGTGCAGCAGCTTGCTGCCTGTCCCTTGCAGCATCCCTGCCTCAGGTGTGCCTCTGTTTCCCCAAAGGGAGCCAAGTCGTGGTCTGTGCAGCTCCTTCTGCCCTCTGCTTGGGTATGGCACGTGGGGGCAGACCCTGGGAGCAAGGAACCCACTTGTCACCTGCTCCATCCAGCAGGATTTTCGCTCAGCTCTTTGGTGATGAGCGCACGGCGAAGGCAGCGTTCCTGCTTCTTATTTAACGACGCGTTGACAGGGAAGATGGAGGAGGCAGAAACCTAAATTCTGGAATCCCTCCAATTTTTTTATTTTTTTTTATTTTTTTTTTATTTTTTTATCCACGGGAGCCCGAGCCTTTCAGCATCGGGAAAGCAGCAACAGGAAACGAGTCAGGGGGAATTTTAGGAGCTGTTGAGATGGCTGCAGTGTTTGACATTCCCAGAACTCAGCAGGCAGGCAGCTGGCTGCTCCATTAATCCTTACTGAGGCTCCCCACGGCCCCACCACCGCGCTGGGGCAAATCCTGCTTCAACCCCTGCGCTGTGCCACGGGGACACGGAGCGGAGCATCCCTGGAACCGTGCAACAAAAAGAATACGAATAAAGAAGCATTGGCATCCCCCAAATCACAGCTGGAGCCAGTTCCTACCTGCGGGAGGAAAAGCCAGACCTCCTCCCATCCCCATCCTCCATCCTCCTCCCCGAAACTGGAGCGCGGCCACGAGCCTAAAATAAACCCCGTGCGCACACACACGGAGCACTGCAGGGTGCTGGGGGGGCACGAGGCAGCGGGAGGGCGGCCGAGGGGTGAGGAAAAATTTCATGCTGGCCTCTTTAAAGGTGTGTTATTTGTTCAAGGCTGTCCAAACATTTGCAGAGTGCTGGCAGGCCCGGAATGTGTGCAAGAGCTCCGGCAGCGTGTCTCAGGCGTGGGAAAGCTCTGCTCTCCTCAACCTTTACAGGCTTGTTCCCCCTCAGGCAGCGATTCAATAAAACCCGCGCCAGAGATTTATTGAGCTGATAATGACAGCTTCAGTCAGCAGGCAGACACCGGCGAAGCCTCCAAAAAAATAAAATAATAAAATAAAGTGAAATAAAAAAAAAAATAAAAAAAAATGGGGAAGAAATGCTGGCGCCCGGCCCAGGCTGCAGCTCCCCGCTGGGGGTCCCTGTGGGGGGCACAGGGTGGACAGTGCAGTGCAGGGGGTGGGGGGGGATGCGGTGTGCTGGTATCCCATGGGGTGCAGTGCTGGGGGTGCTGGAGGGCTCGCTGCTCTGCTCTTTGTGGGTTGTGCTGCAAAGAAGCAAACTGCAGCCCCGTGCTGCCAGCAGTGCCATTGTGGTGCTGTGCCCCTTAGGGAAACCCTGGAAGAAAAAAGAGAAGAGGAACCCAGCCCGGCCCCCCAGGGCACCGTGCAGCCACACCGGGGTTAAATCCCTTAAACACACCTGTGCTTATCGAGCCCATTTTAACCATGGGAAATGCAGGAGATAGAGGGGAAGTGACTCACCTGCAGGAGCTGGGAACAGACCCACTCGCCCAGCACAGCGATAAGCGGGGTTCATGGCTCACTCTGGCACACAGCAATGCATGGTACAGGGCAGTGCATGGCACAGGGAATGCATGGCACAGGGAATGCATAGTACAGGGCAATGCACGGCACAGGGAATGCACGGCACACAGCAATGCATGGCACAGGGAATGCATGGCACACAGCAATGCATGGCACAGGGAATGCATGGCACACAGCAGTGCGTGGCACATGGCATTCCCTCCTGCAAACCCTGAGCGATGCAGCCCAGCGCTGTGCTTTAAGGAAACCTTTCCTGAGATAACCCTCAATGCAGAGCCCTCTACCTCCTGTGGGCGCTCCTGGAGGCACAGAAAAATGTGTTGGGGTGTGAAAGGACCTCGCGTCGCCTCTCTGATTTAATTATTACCTTCTGTCCTCTTTGTGGCATTGCAATCATTTAGGTGAGCTTTCTCCACAGTGAGAGTGCTTGGTGGCACCAGGGGGTGGCTGTGCAGCCCTGTCCCCAAGCACAGCACCTCAAAGCCCATTGGGATGAAGGCATCCCAGGCAGAAGGGGAACACGGGGGCGGCGGTTCCAGCAGGGCCTTTTGCAATTTGGCTGTCAACAGATAGGGCAACTGGTTTCTATAATAAACACCGGGGGATAGGTTTTCAAAGAGCGGAGGCCCTGCCTGCCCAGGGTGTGTGTAATTTGTAACAGAGCAAATCCAAGGGGCTGGCGGGCTGCCGCGCTCCGCTTGCGCTCGGCTCGCGGGTTTGGCCGCTGTTTGGTGAGTCCAGAGGGTGCAGGTTCCCTCTGAACACACAACCCCATCATGCTGAGGCTCTGTGGCTTTGCTGTTCGGTGTCCCAGAGCACGCACTGTTGCCAGTGGCTGCGAAGGGCCCTCCTGCAGCTCCCCGGGGCGGTGAGCGCCGTGCTCACGGCATCTGCTTGGCTGCAAAGCTGTCCGCCTTCCGGCAGCTTTGAGAAACGTGTGACCTCCTGGCACGGCAGCCCGGCTCCCGTCGCAGTGGGGCGGCTCGCTCCCTGGGTGGCAGACAGCAGGGCAGCTCCCTGCTCCCAGCAGAAGCCACAAAGCTCTTGCACACATGCGCGCACGCACGCAGCCCTTCCAAAGGCTCTGCCGGCTCCCAGCATCTGTTCCACATCACCTTCCTCCTTCTGCAGGGCTCGCTCCATCCTTCCCCCAGATGTTTCCATCCCCCCCCGTGGCACGAGGAACGCACAGAGCGAGCGCAGATGTTGGCGTTCTGCAGCCAGCTCTGGCCTGGGGCGTGCAGAACACTGGGCAGGGAGTGCCTTTGGAGCCCTGCACTAAAATCAGCCCTCCCCATCCCAGGGGGCACCCAGCAGCACCTCTCCCCCATCCCACCTCACTTCATTCCCCATGGGTCTGATCCACGTATCCCCATCGACACTGAGCTGAGACCTCCAGAATGCAGATCCTACTGCTGGCACTTCATTTTGCAGGTGCATTACCGGCTCCTAACACACTCCCAGCATGAAAGCACAAGGGGAGTGATTGTCTGAGTATTTACCGAAGTTTAGGTCCGATAAGCCCTGTTGATTTTACAAGTGCTCCTCACAGCCCCGGGAATGGCTTTATGGCTGGAGCAAGCAGGTGGAATATTTTGCAGTGGAGAGGAAGGAGGGGAGACGCACCCACTGAGCCCACCATTATCTGCCTGTTTGCTGATCGTTTCTGTGCCATTTAACCCCTTGCTGAGCACCCCAGGGGGACTGGAGAGCTTTCCAACACCTCTGCCTGGCTCAAGGCAGTGTAGGAAAATCCCCATCAAATCAGTGCCTGGGCCTTGCATGGGTCCATTGGGCATCACTCCACCCAGGGGTGTGACACCCCAGAGGAGAACCCTGGGTGTTGGCAGACAGCTCATTTTCTGAGCTCTCATCCCCTTATAAAGTGCCTCCCCACACAGCTCCAGCAGCACTGCCTCCAGTGTGGTACCAGGACAAAAGGCTCTTGCAAAGCTGTAGATTTTCAAGCAATCAAGGTTTGTTCTGCTACCGACTTCACATGACCCTTCTGGCAGTCCTCATAATGGCACTCCATCCTTCTCTATCAGTTCTCACTGCAGCTCTTTGCACACTGGCTTTATTTTAAAGGTGGAGGAAAATGAGCCGCCGAGGTATGCCGAGGGCTGAACAAACCAAACCAAACAGAATCAAACTAAACCAGATCAAACCAAACTGAATCCAACCCAACCAAATCCAACCCAGCCCAACCCAACTAAACTAAAAACAACTGGACCAAACCAAACCCAACCCAACCAAATCCAACCCCGCT
>NW_024966179.1:50971-58563 GCF_019238085.1 Lagopus leucura
ACCCAGCTCAACCCAACCAAAATAAAAACAACTGGACCAAACCAAACCCAACCCAACCAAACCCAACCAGAGTGTCTCAAATTAGGGACAACATAAATCAAGGCAGCAAAACCAATGGGCAAGCCATTGCAGTACCTGGGCAACATAAAGCTGTGCTTCCCTGCTGCAGGATGCACAGAGATCTGAAATGTGGAGAAAGTGCCAGCCTTCATTTTCCCCCCTTACTTATATGCAGCACCAAGGGAGCCTTCTGGAGATGCCATTGACCGGGGTGAGGATGGGAGCTTGTTTTTTTTTTCATATAGGATTAGAAAAGGGCTTTGGCATCCTCAGGAAATGAGAGTATCTTTGCTCTTAGTACTCAGATATTAGAGCAGAGGAAGGCATTTGAAGTCAGACAAAATAAATAATTCAGTTTCTACATTAACACACCGGCTTCCTCTCCGCTGGCTCTGCCATTTGTCTGCGGCGCTGGAAAGCAGCCCTTCTTTCAGATGGCATTTAAGTATTTTCCTAAGTGCCTTTAGATTCAACAAAGCACTTAGGACCATGTTTTAAGCTGCACACCTGTTTAAGTGCTTGCTTGAACCGGGGCCGTCATACATCCCTGCCTCGCCGATAAGCATCCACGCAACATGCCATGTGTGAGCACGTGTGCACAGCCCAGGCAGCACTCAAACCATGCACATACACACCCCTGCTTTTGCATGCATTCACATCTTGATGCCTATCTGCCTCTTGCGACAAATAAAGGCATCCAGACAAAGTGCCCTCTTGCAGAATAAAGCTGATAATTACTGTGAACATCCCTGCGCCGGGAGGCCCAGTGCTTTTGATGGGAGATGACAGCGCTCGGCTGCCCACGTGCTGCTCCCTGCTTGCAGCCTGCTGATACCCCAGGTCCCGGCAGAGCGGGTCACTGAGTAATTAGAGATATTGCTAATGGGTCGGAAACTTGCTGCAGCTTGCCCTGTGCTGTCACGGTGGCTCTGGGCTAGGAGGGACCTCAGCTGCTGCCCTGCATGCTATCCTTACCCTGCCGAGCAGGTCCGCGGGGTAAAAGCTGCAAACAGCAACCAGGGTGCTATTAGTCGTGACAGTAATTAACTCCTGCAGGAGGCAAGCTCTGCAATACGTGCTGCTGGGCAGGGATGCAGGAGCGTGGCTCATCTGCTGGATCCTGCTCGTGCAGGACCCCCCAGTAGTGCTGCATGGAGCTCGGGTTTCTGGTGGGTTTGCTATAGGGTGTGCTGAACGAAGCTCCATCCTGCAGGACTGCCTGACATGGTGGGATTGTCCTCTGGCCCAAGTGGCATGGGTGGTGACGTTGGAGAGGTGAGGAAGATGTTGCAGGAATGTAGGGATGGAAGTGGGAATGGATGCAGGGATGGATGCAGGGATGAGGGGATGGATGGGTATGGGGACAGGCTGGATGTGGGTCTCTGCCCCCAGCCCATCCCCTGCCTATGGGAAGCCTCAGCCTCACCCAGTGCCAGGCCACTGTGCAGCCCCAGGGTGAGCTGGGTGCTGGGTTAATGAGTGATGCATGGGGCAGGGAGAGAAAGGAAGGGACGGGGCTGCTGAGGTGAGCGTGGGAAGCCCTCACATGCCTTTTATGGGTTTGCTCTTATCAGCCAGCATTGCCTAACCTTGTGCTTGGCAATGTGGGAGAGGAGGGAGGGAAATCCCCCAGCACCACTGCTTCAACACCACTGATTCTCATGACGTGGTCAGTGGGCACGGTGGTGATGGGCTGATAGTTGGACTGCTGGATCTCCGTGGTCTTTTCCAACCTCAATGATTCTGATTCTATCCGGTGAGCTGAAAGCCAGGTCATGTCCCACCATCACACTTCTCTCTGTGTCTTCCCTTCCCCTCTTGTGCCTTTTCTAGATGGAAGGACACCCAAGCCATGCAATGAAAACCTCTGGCTGGTCCTTGCACTTTGAGCTGTTCAGGTGTAGCATTTCCACTCAACCTCATTGGTAGCCTCAGTGTGAATCAGCTGTAAAAGAACAGGATCGCCCCGTCTGCAGAGCTCCCAGCCTCTTGGGGTTGAGTCAGCAGCAATCTGATGGACAAGACACAGCTGCTGCTTTGTGCCCCATGGGGCACTCCTAGGGCTGCTGCCAATGGGGACACTTCAATGGGTTTTGGGCAAAGTTCAGGCTCCGGGCAGCTTGGAAACGTGCTTGAAAAATGCAGGTGGCTCATCAGGACCTGCCTCTGAGTGCAAGGCAGGAGGATGGAGTCATAGAGGTGAGATGACTCGGAGGCATCCACCCAAGGGCTGGCTGCTCCACCCTGCGCACAGCGACACAGGGAGGTTCTCATTCATTGCAGCAGGCGTGCCAGCAAGCAGGCTGGAGCGTAGGAGGAAGGCAGTGGGGCATGGGGCTGTGGAGCAGGCAATGGGGCAGCCGTGGGTGCTGCCCTGCTTTGCTTTGCTCTGCTTATTTGCTTTGCATCCTTCGCATTGCTTTGCTCTGCTGCTGCGTGCAAGAGGGATGCAAAGTGTTGAGGTCCTTTCTGCAGCATTTAATAACAGGGAAACAGGAGCACAGAGCAAAGCCCTCAGTTCACTCTTGCTGAAACTCAGATTAACTCAGTGACTGTGCAGGCTCACGTCTCAGGAAAAAAAAACCCACACAGGAATGCAATGGTTAATTACAGCTGCCCCACAGCGTTCCTCCTTGGGCTTCAGAGTGAACAACCCCAGTGCACTGCAGAGCTGGGAGCAGCTCTGCAATGGGGAAGTGATGGGAGGAGAGCAGAGTGGCAGCAGACAGCAACGCGCCGTGCTTTCCGTGTCGGGGAGTTCACGGGTGCAGCCTAGGGTGCACAGCACAGCCCTGCCCCATGCTGGCTCTGCCCCACTTCCCTCTGCACTGTTGGATGGTGTTTACACTTTGCAATGCAGAATAACACAGTTTGATATGGATCTGGCTTGGGGGAGAGAAAAAAAAAGAAAAAAGAAGAGAGAAAAAGAAAGCAAAGCCCAAACTCTGCAGCTGGAAAAATACTGCGAGCCCCTGCGATGGCCAAGATCAACAGCAAGGACGGGCTGCTGCTCTCCAAGGGGATCCAGATGGGGTCAGCCAACCCAATTCTGACTGGTGTTCTGCTGGGGGTCCTGCTGCCCAGCCCCACCAACCCTGCTGTGTGCTGGGGGCTCTCCTGGGGGTTTCTCGGGGCAGTGGTGTTTGAGATTGCTCCTGGCTGTCACTTTGCCTCAAGCCCTAAAGGTGTTGTGGGGCTGCGGTGAGGGCTCGCCCTGCCTTCGCCCCTGCCCTGTCTCTGCCAATTGTCTCCAGGCCCCTCGGCTCTGCCCACCTTTCCACTTCAGCTCTTTTTCAATCTCCACCGCCTGATTGGCATGACACGGTTTGCAAGTATTGCCAAAGTCAATTCATCACATGTCCGTCCCTGGGAGTGAGCATTTCTCAGCGCAATTACTCCCCAAAGACTCATCCCATGCGCAGACCGGGGTTGGACACCACGGTTTAATATCCTCATTAAATAACGATGAATAACTGCCCCCCATCAGTGCCATCCTGGAGGCAGCCCCTTGGAATCTCGGGGTACAGAGGCAGAGCTTTGGGATCTCATCCCAGCATTTATGGGATTGCACCAGAGCTCCCTCCCCCTCCCCCGTGCTGCTCCCATGTCCCCTCCTGGGACCACGATGGGGGACAATGTGAAGGAGACAATGGGGCAGCCTGGCCACCCTCACACTGTGGGTGTTGCCTGCAGACACCAAGCACTGCCCTTGGCAGCTCCATGCAGAGCTGGGGAGGGCTTTTAGAGGTGGTGGGGGAGGGAGGCTTCCCCAGGGAAGGTTCAGATTGAAGCTGCACAGATTAAAACATGGCCAAAGCTGCTGCAGCGTGGCACAGATACGATGCCAAGCTCATGCCCAGGAGATGCAGTGCATTCAGGGTCCCACATTGCAAACTCCCAGCGCCTTGGGATGTTGGGGAAGGGGCACACATACCCCAGCCATCCAGGCAGGTGTCAGCAGCAATTAGCAACTCACACTCAGCCTGATCAGGGATCAACATTCACAAGTGCCCAGCGGTGCCAGACAGGGAGGAGGGGAGCATGCAGGACAATGTCTTCCGATGGCCCTGCTTTGCCAGGTGATATTGGCAGCCTGGTGGGAAGGATGCACAGCCCACCCACCCTCCTGCCTCCCCCTTGGTGCTTTGAGGTTATGGACTCAGGAAGCCTCATGTGTTGGTGCTGTGCTCTGTGCAAAGTCGTACTTCGCTCCATGCAAAGCTGCAGCACTTCAGAGGGAAGCTGATGTAGGGTAGGTTGGCCAAACCAGTTGCAAAAGGTTGTGTTGAGCTGGATGGTCCCATCACATAGGATGGGGCTGAAGTGAGCACACCATAAGGCAGCAGCACCCATTGCAAGGCAGCAGTGCCAGTGCACGGCTCAGAGCAGCCCTGTGGCTGTGCACCTCGAGCCAGGGGTAACCCACAGAGCAGCTGAGCAGGGAGGTGGGGAGCTGAGGATGGCTTTGAATGCAGGTGTTGCTCATCTCTGCAGCTCTCTGGGTGCTTTTTTAGCTGGAAAATACTTGGTGTGCTGCAACGGGTGTTTTCTCATAGACCTGGGGCTGGGTGACAGGCTGGATTTGCACCGTGGCTGAAGGGAGGCACTGGGGACCAGAAAACTTCGACCCAAAATGAGGCTCTGGGTCTGTGGTGAGAATCCTGGCGAGAGGAATTTGCTCGCAGCATCCATATTTTTGCTTGGAGCTGAGAGCACTTTCCCACCGGTGCTAACAACCTCAGTTGCTACACAGAGCTGGTTTTTGGAGCAGCATCTCCCAGCTCTCTCGGGCTCATTATCCTCATTTCAGCATGGAAGAAATGAGCGAGGGGGAGATGCTGCCCTTCGGCTCAGCTCCCAGCGCAGCACATCACGGGGTTCCAAAGGTCCCACAGCCCGCAGGGCCCATCCCATGGCCCCATAAGCCTCCCCCTGCCCCCACAGGGCAGCTCCGAGCTGCTGAGGTTCCAACTGCTGCCCACGGGGAGAGCGTAGCCTGCGGTCTGCTGCAGCACGCAGCTCGCGCGCAGCGATTGCCTGCGGATTAGCAAAGGTCAGGGATTACTGCTCCAGCCCTTCCCAGCCCTTCCTCCCCTGCAGGTTGGGGAGGATTTTGTTGGTTTAGGCTGAGCCGTGAGCGCATGGAAAAATCCCACCCAGCGTTTGGGGAGCCACGGGAGCAGGATTCCTGCAGCAGATGTCAGCGCTCTGGCAAAAGGGAAAACACCCCACCCTTCAGCCTCCTCAGCAAGTTGGGGGATTCGTGGGATCCCTATGGGCAAACAGCTCCTTATCAGCAGCGCCGTGCTCTCCCGGCCCTGGCACAGCGTGGCAGCTCCCAGCACAGCCCTGCTCCTCCTCTCCCCGCCGTTCCCCTTTTCATCTCCCATCCGCCCATTTCCATTTGGCCCTGACAACTTTTATTTTATTTCTTTTTGTTTTCTTCTTTTTTTTCCCTCCTCCTCTTTGCAGAACGTGGGAGGGATGAACGCTGTGGATAATTAATAACCCAGCGCTGCTCTGCTCTGCCTTCCCAGGAGCGCTCCCTCCACCTCTGCAAGCTCTCCCTCGCTCCCAGCCGTGCGCTGTCTCTTCCCGTCGCTGATAAATTGCAGCTGGCAGCTCCTCGGCTTATTTTGTGTGTGCTTGTGGGTTTGAGCTGGGGACAGGGGATGCTTATCAGCTCTCCGGAGGTGGCTGCTATTACGGCTTATCAGCCAGCCCCCATTTGCAGGAGCAGCTCCTGCACGTGGGTCGATGCAGGGTGGAATGGCAGCGCTTTCCCTGCTCCCCAGACCCTCATCCCAGTGCGTTGCTCAGGGCAGGTCCGAGGGGGTGAGGTTGTCCCCAAGGTGGGTTCGTGCCCCAAAGCCCCCCGGGAGCTCCACACATTGGGAGGAGGATTTGCAGCTTGCAATTATGCTCCATTAAGGAGCGCTAATGGGGTTGGATTTGGTTGGGGCCACGTGGGCAGTAAGGTCAGGGCGGGACAATATCCTGTTGACATCACTCCCAAGGAGCACTTCACCAAAATGGGCCTTGCTGGAACTTCTCCTGGGTGCAAAACCCCAAAGTGGGGCACGGCCTCTTCCTTCTCCCCCGTTATGAGTGGGGTGAGGCACCTTAATTGGAGGGGTGGGGGAAGGGCTGTGCTGGCGTGGGGTGGGGGCGGCGGGTCTGGTTAACCTGCCTCATTAGTGGCCGTATGACATCATTATCTCACATTAGCGACACTCTTCCAAAGGTAATTGGGAAGCCTCTGGAATGGCCCCGTGACCTTTAATTAATGCAGTGGGGCCTTTTCCTTGTGCAATCCCTCCCTCCGCCTCCAGCAGCTGCTTCTTGTTAAGATGCCGGAGCGGGGCAGACCTGCTCCCACGCTGGGTTCTCTAAACCACGGCCTCGTGAAGAGGTGGGCAAGCTGTGGGCAGCCCCCTGGGTGCAGTCACAGCCTCAGACCCCCCCCACACACATCCCATGGGGCAGAGCTGGGTTGCAATGCCACGCTCCTGCGGCCGGCAATCAGAGCACTGAGAGCTATCAGGGATGGAGCGTGCTCCTCCCAACCCTTTCATCTCCTTCCAGCTGTAATTCTGCTGTCTGCTCCTGCTTTGCAGTTGTTATTGTCTCTTCGGTTCGGCCTCAGCTGCTAAATCAATGGGCAGAGATGAGTCAGACAGGTAGCACGGATTTCCATTAGCGCCGTGTGCTGGCATTGCTATTAGTGGGGTTATTGCAGCGGCTGCAGCCCTGCATGGCACTGTGCTGTGCACATCCCAACATGCAGAGCCATTGCATCCAGGGGTGCCTGAAGTTCTGCTCAAGGAATCACGAGGCCTTTTGCAGCACGCAAAGCACCTCAGTCATTTAGAACATCCAGCCCAAGCCCAACTGGTGTGCAAATCCACCCCCCTTGCAAGGGAAAGGGGGAAGAAGAAATATTTTACTTTCGTGAACAAAAATGTGTGCTTGAAATAGGATTCCCAGATGTGAGCAGGGAGACAGGAAGATGGGAGAGCTCTCTGCGATGGAAGGGCTTTGCTGGAAACAATAACATTTCCTCAAAAGACAATGGCCTAATAGAGGGAGGTGGGTTTATTTGCCCTGCTGGGAGGCAGATGGGTTCCCATTTCTGATGGTGCCACCAGAACCAGGATGTGAGCAGTGCTGGAGCATCACAGCTCCTGCTGCCTCCTGCTTCCTGCCTTCTGCATGGCCCAGCCATGCATGGCAGCTTGTGGCACTGGTGGCACTGGGGTTACTGGTAGCACTGATGGCAGTAGGGACACTGGAGTTACTGGTGGCACTGGGATGACCACGCACTCTGTGTTAGTGGCATTTGAATTCTCCAGCCAACTCTCCAATTCTCTCCAAGCACTGACATCTGTCCCTAGCCTGCTCAACTCCATCCCAACACAACAGCATCCCAACACAACATCTTCCCAACACAACCCCATTCCAATCCAAACCCCTCTCAACCCAACAGCATCCCAACCCAACTCCATCCCCATCCAACCTCATCCCAACACAAC
>NW_024966179.1:58573-65100 GCF_019238085.1 Lagopus leucura
GCATCCCAACCCAACTCCATCCCCATCCAACCTCATCCCAACACAACAGCATCCCAACCCAACTCCAACCCCATCCAACCTCATCCCAACCCAACTCCATCCCCATCCAACCTCATCCCAACCCAACAGCATCCCAATCCAACCCCATCCCAACACAGTTCTATCCCCATCCAATCCTATCGCAACCTAACAGCCCAACCCCATCCCAATCCCATCCCACCCTACCCCAACGCTGTCTCAAACCAATCCCATTCCAACACAATCCCATCCAACCCAACCCCATCCCAATCCAACAGTATTGCAACCCAACCTCATCTCATCCCAGCAACATCCTAATCCAACAACGTTCCAACCCTGGAACTCCACAACCCAACCTCCTGGTCATTGCAGCCTCTTTTTAGGGTTGTGCACCAGGAGGTGAAAAATCGGGGTGGAGGGGGGAAGCGCTGACTTTCTGGGTGGAAGTGACACCTAGTGGAAATGGCAGGGAAATGGTTTCTGCAGGTGAAGCACCGATCCTGCTGGCAGTGGGATTTAGATGTCTGTGAGCTGGAGCTTCGGCCCAGCAAACTCATGGGGACAAAAAAAGGACAAAGAGAGCAGAGCTGCTAAGGAAGGGCTTGGAGGCATCTCAGAGCGCACCACGGAGAGGTGGCTGTGGGGTGACAGCTGTCACCTGGTGGTGGATGCTGGTCCCCAGCCACCGCCACCACAAACCACACTGTGTGACTGCGTCACGCCGCAGCGATGCAGCTTTACACCATAACCCCGCGGTGGCCCTGACTCCTTCTGCAGCTCCACGTGGGCGCAGCTGACGTCCCCTTGGCACAGGGACCCATCCTGCCAGCACGGAGCTGTGTCCCAAGGCTGCTGCACACCGAGAGCAGCCAACACTTGCAGGGAAACCTGAAACCCAGCGAGACTTGGATGAGCAACCCGAAACTCAGGCCAGGATGCGAGGCTTTGGGAGAGCTTGGCGGGGTGTCAGCCAGGCGCAGGCTGGGTTTCGCAGCAGCCAAGGCGCTGACCTTTGAGTGAGCCCACTGGGAAGCATGGGCTAGGATGTTAACAGAGCCTGGGGACAGATTTCCATGCACACACATACACAAAAAAAAAGGGGGGGTTAGGGAAAAACAATGCCGACCTCTATGGTTTGGGGGTGATGATTCCCAGCCTCACCTGCCCCAAACCAGCAGAACCAGCCTGGTGGTTGCAGCACAGAGCTCGGAGTTTCAGTGCAAGGTTAACCCCTTCCTGGATCTGGAGATGTCTTTCTCTTTCCATCATGCTTGTTGTAATTGTCTACCTTGCTTCTTGCAAACCCATCCCTCCCTCTGTGCAGACACACTGTGATGGATCTGGATCAAGGCAGGGAGATCTTCTCTGTGACCCAGCCCACGCTGCACTGCCCCTGCAGTGGGTTCAGCCCAAAGAAACCCTTTGCACAAAAGAGGATCCTCAGTTTCCCTGAGCTCCATTCCCTTGCTCCTGGCTCCTTCTCCCACGCTCCATCCTGTGCCATCGGGCAGAGAGGGGCCTCATCTGCTGCGTTATTTCAGTCCCATCTCTAATTACAGGGTGACATCCGTTATTTATATCACATCCTGAGTGCCCAAGCAGCAATGTGTGGGCCTGGGAGCAGGCGGCAGCCGGAGGTACAGGAGCATCCCCCGAGCAGCATGGGGTGCAGCACGCCGTGCCTTCAGGGTCAGCCCAGAGGAAGGCAGGGAAGCGCCTGCAGATGTGCAGCTCCCCCGAGGATGGTGCGTGGGCTTCACCCCGGTCAACAAAATAAACACTTGGATGCCTCCCGCTCTGAGCCGTGCTTGCGTCCCGCGGGCCGGGGTGTGTGCAGTTCCTGTTGGGTTTGGTGCCGGTTGTCGATGTGACACCGCTAACAGCCCGCTGCTGGCTCTGGTTCCGTCCCGCTGCGCCTGCAGCTTTCATGTTCCCCGCTGCGGTCTGCAAGGCGGGGTGGAGGGCTCAAAGGGAAGGAAGCGGGCGCAGCCAAGGGGAGGAAGCCGGCTGGTTTCCCTTCTGCGTCTGCGAGCACGTGCAGGGAGCAGGGGGAGCAGGGCGCAGCCAGATCAGACGGCAGATAGGGCTGGCAGGCAGCAGCCCTCTTTCCTTCCCCACGTTCCCACTGGCTCTCTCCCCGTGTGCGTCAGCCTGCAGGATGCACAGGGCTGCGTGCTGCCGCGTGGCCGTGCAGTGCGTGACGGCAGCCGCGCAGGGGAGCTTCCTCCCTGCAGGACGGGGCCACAGCAGGGGCAGGGCAGCAGTTCCCAGCTATTTCTGGCTGCTGGGGTTATTTCTGGTTCTGATTGCCATCCCGTGGCAGCTCGGTTCCCCTGCGTGCACCCTATGATCCCACTGATGCTCTCCATGACCCATCTATGGGCCATCCCGTGGGACTGTGATGCCCATAGGGCTGCGATGCCCATCTCGTGGGGCTACAATCCCATGGACCCCATAGAGCACAGGGCAGAAATGTGCCGCCCGCCGCCTCGCCTCTGCCCCAGCAGCTTCTAAATAAGGAGCTGCCCTCCCCACAGCTCAGGTGACACGGGGACTATTTTTAGCAGTGAATGGAGCAGAGCTGAAGCTCTCTGCCCCCGTCAAGGGTACAGCATCATGTTGTGCTGGGGGGATTTTCCTGCATGGCTCTGTCACCACCTGGGGCTGTGGCACAGGTAGGATGCAATGTTGTGGCCTCTCTGCTTCTCCTCCTGCTGCCGGGTCCCCCCTGCTGGCTCAGGGCTCTGTTGCATTTCCTACCCCAAAAAGCTGCAAACTTCTCTGCTTGGGTTGCACTGCATGCTCTCTCCTGCATGGCACTGGGCAGCAGGAAAGAGCCTCAGCTCTCTGCTTTTTTGCACAGGTTGGGGGCAAAGCAAGTGGGAAAAGGGAAGGAGAGATGCAATATCCTGGTGCTGTGCAGAGGGAATACCTGGAGCAGCTAAGAACGGAGTGGCCATGGCCATAGCCAGCTCAGCACCACCTGTGGGGTCTGCCACGAGCCATCCTCACGGGATGAGATCCCACTGATTCCAGCCCCAAAATGAGTGGGGCCGATGGCAAGGGGGCATGCTCCGCTAGTGATGCCATGCCCCCTCCTCACTCCCTGCTTTCTCCGGCCCCCTCCCCTTGCTGTGCTGCTGCAGGCATGGATAACTTCGAGTACAGCATCCAGCTGAACGACCTCGACTGGGCTGAGTTCTTGCGGGCGGTGGAGGAATGCAACCAAGAGCCGGCTGCCCTGGCCACAGCAGAGGAGCAGTGCCTCAGTGACATTGAGCAAGGGGACGGTGTGCCTGCTCCGTGCAGCATCAGGGCAGGCGCCGAGCCAGGGCTTGGCAAGGCGAGCTGTTCCCCACGTGGGCTGTGCGGAGAGGACGAAGCAGATCTGTGCTCATCCACTCTACGTGAAGGCAAGCAGCCCGTCTGCCCTCTGTTTGCTGCCATGCCCAGCGTGCAGGGCAGGCAGCCGCCCCATCCACCTGCAGCTGAGGGCACCGTGGGGCAGGATGCAGCGTCGGGAGAGGGAGATGCTGGCAGCGGGGCCATGGAGCATGCTGAGCACCCTGCTGCGCCCTGTGCCCAAGGAGAAGACGCCGATAGGCAGCCCTGTGGGAGCCCAGTAGTGGCACAGGGTGGTGCCCAGGAGGCTACTGCATGGAAAAGCCATGCTGGGGTGCCAGGACCTACCCATGAGCACCCTGCTGCAGAGCCTGCTGCAGAGCTTGGGGAGAAAGCAGGCAGCCAGCCCAGCGTCCTGGAGGTGGTGAGACCCAAAGTGCCAGCATCAGCAAGGAAGAGCCGCAAGCAGCGTGGAGTTGGTGGCACCGAGGTGACCCCTGGGGACAAGGAGCCAGCAGGAAGCCCAGTGAGGGGCAGCACAGCATCCAGCAGGGCCCCCTCGTCCTCCCCACTGACCTCAAGGAAGGGCAAAGGGAAGGAGAAGGCGGCCAAAGCGGCACCCATGAGGCTGAGCAGTGAGGAGGCTGCGGAGAGCAAACGGCCGACGGGCAGCCCTGGTGTGGAGCTGGGGGTTGTGCCCCCCAACGTGTCCCCAAAGCTGAAGGCAAAGGAGTCAGGAGCACAGTCACCAGGGAAGGCAAGGGCCACCAAGCTGGCCAGGCAGGTGGGGGGCACAGGGGCGTGTGACACTGTGCCAGTGGTGGTCACAGCACCGGACACCACGCCAGTGGTTGTCACCCCATCGGTTGTTGTTGCTATACCAGATGCCATGCCGGTGGTTGTCACCACACCAGTGGTTGTCACTGGGCTGGGAGAGCTGTGCCAAGAGGGGAAGGCTCTCGGTCCCCAAAGTGTGGCTGCTGCTGCTGGGGGCTGCAGGGATTTCACAGCCAGCCCCCCCCAGGAGATGGGCTCCCCAACATTCACAGTTGGGGGTTCTCCTGGGGCAGGCACCCTGGATGTGACGTGGCCTGAGATGTACGAGTATTTGTTCTGTGAGTCCCAGGGGGAAGAAGAAGCAGCAGAGAACACGGTGGAGGGTGAGAAAATGCCCTTGGAAAGGGAAATATCCTTGCCTGAACTGTATGAGTATTTTTTCAATGAACCTGAAGGAAGTAGGAAAAAAGCCAAGCGTAAGGAGAGGAAGAGGAAGGAGTTATTTAGCTTGCACCATGCTGAGCTGCAAAAGGAGGATCCCAAAGCGGCTACAGCCAAAGAGCCCCTGGTTGCCACAGTGCCTGAGCTGTATGAACACTTCTTCCCTGACAGACCCCAGCGCAGGGGGGGCTGGAGGGGATTTCTCTTCTCTTCACCAGCCTCTGAGGTGAGGAAAGCCATGGGGGCTCTGATGTCCATCCTGCAGAGGCCAAAGCCACACAGCACAGCCCAAGTGCTGACCTCCCCATCACTGGCACGGAGTGGGTCCCACCTTGCCCTGGTGCCACTGGGAGGGGGTCCTGAGTATCCACCAGCTTTGGACATGGCCCTTGCACTGAGAGGTAAAGCAGCTGGAGCCCACGGCTGGCTCTGCATGGAGACTGCTGAGATCTGTGCGTTGCTGGCTTTGCACTGTGTATGCATGCAGCAAGGTGTGCACTGTGCATGCATTTAGCAGGGTGTGCAGTTTGCATGCATGCAGCAGGCTGTGTGCTGGCCCCAATCCCTCTCCTAGCTGGGTTAGTTGTCCCTATGGTTGTGCCATCCTGTGGAACAACATACACCAGTTCCTGGTGAGGGGATGGGAGGGAAAATGGCCAAATCCTTCTGCACCAAGGGACCCTGAGATATGCCAATGACTGCTGAGCTGCAGACTGATGATTTGGGAGAAAAAAGCACCAACTTTGGGGCTGTATCCTGAGCTTGCTCCCCTTCCCACAGGCAGACCCGAGGCCCCGCTAGCGCTGACCCACAAGGACATGTGCCTTGTCTTCTGTGCCTTTGCCTCCTGGGCGGTGAAGACCTCTGACCTGCAGGCTCCGGATGCCTGGAAAACTGGTGTGTGGTGTGTGGGGTTGGGGGAGGATGGGGTGTGCAGGGAGGAAGGCAGGGATCCCATCACCGAAATGTGCTGGTGGGAAAATGTAGCCGTTTTCCTGCTGTTCCAAAGGTGCTTTCTAACATCTCCTATAGGAATGTTGGTTCTGACACCTTGCTTAGGGTCTTGCCCTGTGAATAGGGTCTGTTGTCTTGCACGTAGCCTGCAAGAGACCCCAGTTTTTTCCCAGAACAGCCTTTGCTGGTTGGGACCAAGGTGCCATTGAGGCGGCACCAAGATGGCATCGAGGTGGCCCCAGGCTGCTGGGAGAAATGTTCCCCACGAAGGTCACCAGGAAGCTGACACCCAGGCTGAGAATAGCATGCTAGCTAAAGCAGCTCCACACCACGATCACAAGGAGCTCTTGGCCAGCTCTTCCTTGCCTTCTTAGTATCAGGGGCAGACGTGGGCACAGTGTGCCTCATGCCATGGGATTGCATAAAGCAGTGTGCAAGGAGCTTTTCTTGGGCACGTATGAGATGATCTGATCTCTGCTATGAGCCAAACTGAAAGATTTTGCTGGGTGTTCAGAGAAGAGCTCCATCCATTTGTTCTGAGTTTTGGGTATTTTCTGCTTTTGGCTGGGATCAGGATGTCTGATGCGTGGTGGAACGGGGGCCTGGGATTACAAAAACTCCTGGCACTGTGTTGGCACCAAGTTAAGGCCATTGCCTTTGAGATATCAGGAGAGCTAACTCAAGAGATGCAGCTTGCTGCAATGGTTTTTTTCTCCAGTATCTCATATATAAGTTGTCATAAGCCATGCCAGACACAACCACCATCACCATCCCGGCATCCACACCTTGTGTAGATATACTGTGATCAATGCAACACGGTTGCTCAATCCAACACCATCATGGTGCTCAATCCAACACCATCACGGTGCTCAATCCAACACCATCACGGTGCTCAATCCAACACCATCACGGTGTTCAATCCAACACCAACATGGTGCTCAATCCAACACCATCATGGTGCTCAATCCAACACCATTGTGGTGCTCAATCCAACA
>NW_024966179.1:65110-70421 GCF_019238085.1 Lagopus leucura
TTGTGGTGCTCAATCCAACACCATCATGGTGCTCAATCCAACACCATCGTGGTGTTCAATCCAACACCAAAATGGTGCTCAATCCAACACCATCATGGTGTTCAATCCAATACCATCATGGTGCTCAATCCAACATCATCATGGTGCTCAATCCAGTACCAACATGGTGCTCAATCCAACACCATCATGGTGCTCAATCCAACACCATTGTGGTGCTCAATCCAACACCAACATGGTGCTCAATAACTCCCCACCAACGTGCTCAATCTATCACCACTGTGGTGCTCAGTCCTCTCACTTCTCAGCACACAAGTGAAGTCTGTGCATCCTTTCCCTTGAAACAGCCATCTGGTGGAGCTATGACCCATGTGCCCAAACTAGAGATCCAGATGTGGTCTCCAAGGTGTGGGCAGCGCAGGATGCACTGGGAACAATCCCATGAGATGGGGATACGTAGCAGGAGGTCCCATGGCCTCCAAGTTGGGAAAACGCTCTCTAGGTTGCAAGAAGCTCCCACCCTCACCATGGGAATGTGACGGGCTCTTTTGCAGTGTTCCTGGCAAGCTTTGGCACGCTGTCTGCCATTCGCTACTTCCGACGGCAGGTCAGGGAAGGACGGCCCCGCACCTAGCCCCAGGATAGCATGTACCCAAGGACAGCTGAGGATGGGCACCTTGTTCTTGGGCAGCACGAGGAGCCCGGAGCCCAGCACTGAGACTTCTGAGGAGCCATCCCCAAAGGGGACAAGATGTCACGGGGAGCAGGATCCTTCCGGTGACAACACGGTAGGCGGTTTGTACCTGTGCTGGACAGGAGAGGAGCCTGGCATGGGCCAGCTCTGTTCTTTCTTTGCACACTTCTTGCATATTTATGCTGCCTGCAAGGAGCAGGATTGGCACCCGACCTCCCTGTGGGGGTCACCCACTGTCAAAACACCGAGATGGAGAGCAAAAAGAACAAACAGAAAAAGTGCTTCATGTTCTACAAAAGGGATCGGGGCTGTGCACTGGGAAGAGCCCTGGCAAGGACAGGAGCGTGTCGGAGGGGGCACAAGGAGTGCACATGTGGCTCCAATGGGTGCCAGCCCTGGGGTCTGTTTGTTCCATGCTGCTCCTGTCCTGGAGACATGGAGTGGGAGAAGGAGGAGGAGGGTGAGCGTGACCTTGTGGGGGACGAAGGGGTGAGAGGCAAAAACAAAATGGTTCTGTGTCTGGTCACCCAAGAGCATTATTCAAGAGGGTTTTCTGCACTCACAAGTCTGCGAACAGCAGAAACGAGGGGTTGGGTAGGCACTTAGGGACCAGATCCACAAAGGTACGGGGGAAATCTGCCCTAAAATCCCATGTGGGTCTGCCTAGGAGCTTTATAGGAGCAGCCCGATGCAACAAGGGGCAAGAAGAAGAGGTTCTGCTCTTCTTTTACAATACAGAGTGCCATGCATGGGTTGCACTGAAGACCTTAAGTGCAGAGCAGAGAGCACACAGTGCAATTATGCAGTGGGATACATATCAGCACGTGATGAGGGAGAGATACTGGCTCTGAAAGACTGAGAGACTGTGTAGGAGCTGTACGTTGGGTATGAGGAGTTGTGTGGACGAAGAGAACAGACTAAATATGCTGGAAGCTTCCAATAAAGATCTATCTCCTTTAATACTTTGTGTGCATTCCCGTGTCTGCATGGTGAGCTCCTTCAGAGCCTGGGCTTTCCAGCGCTCACCTCTCTTAGCAGCCAGGTGAACCCGAGGTGCAAGTGGGAGCAGCCAGCAGCTCAGCATCTCAGCCCCACCACCACCATAGAAACGACCTTTTGGGTGCATCCTGGAGGCTTCGTGTGTGTCACCAAGGTGGGCGCAGTGCCACCCTGCCCTGCACGCAGCTCCCATGGCTGTCACCTCCTTGAAAAAGTCAGGCAGGTGCTGGCCTGCTTGCACCATGTGCGCCGAGGGGGCAACGGCTCTGTGCTGCAATCTGCTTGGCCACAGCAGCTCCTTTTATATTTCAGTCACATCCCCTGTCATGAGATGAGAGCAAAGCTTCCTGCGGACATTTCTGTTAGGTCAGGGCTGTGTCATTGCCAGCAAGAGGGCTTCAGAGGGAGCGCTGGGAGCTGGAACGGCGCAGTGGGACCGTGCTGCTATTGCCACCTCCTGCTGTATCAGAGCAATGCCAGGAGGAGATATTTGAGTCTCACCCAGATGGAGCCCAGGAGCCAACACTGCATCCATGCACCAGGGATGCAATTTAACCCAGTGCAGCTGTGGGGGCAGAGGGCTGCTGCTGAGGGTTGCAGTGCTGCCAGCAAGGCCGAGCAGCTTGCTGCAGGTGCATGGAGTGAATTGGAAAGCCCCTTCCTGAGACCCCCAGGACACGAGGGGAGAGTGAAGGCAAAGGGATGGCAAAGAGAGAACAACGCCTGCCAGAGGAAGGTGCACTGTAATTGTAGGGCTCACAGTACCATTCCATTCTGAATAAATAGATCCTGTTGGTTATTAGTACACAGCTTCCCAACAAAAGGTAAACCTGGAACGACACAACGACAGCAGAAGACCCAACCCAACACACGCACCGCAGCACCGAGCCTCATCCACAGCTTCAACATTAAATACATCTCCGACTCAGCCACATGTACACATTAAATACATCAAATTCACTCGAACCTCGCAATGTAAACTTTGCTGGATACCTTCTGGAAAATACAGGTAAGTACAATGTAATACGTAGACATTCAAGTACAAAACGCTGCTGGGTTGCTTTGTGTGCACCAAAACAGAGATTTCATCGCTATGTTTGGTTTGCAGCCTCCGGAGGGGACAAAGGTTAAGAATTTGGAGCCTCAGGTAAAAAAGAAAACATTTGGGTTTGCTGCTGACCTCATATGTGCTGAGGGATCTGGCCAAGAGGCTGCAGAGCGATAGCACCCAGACTCTGTCCCCTGTTGTTTGTGCCCTGATCTCTCCAGGTGCCCCCAGATGCTGAGGGATGGGAGGAGGATGTGGCCCCCTTCCCCCCTCCCCCCTCGCAGTGGGAACCATTCTGGGATGTCCTTAACACTGCTCCCAGGGATCGCTGCGGATCCCTTTGCTTCCCACACCCACTGGGGTGGGAGAACAGAGCCCAGGGGTCATCCTGTGCCCGGTGAGACCTCTGCTCACACTTCATAGCAGGGTGCTGGGCTGTCTGGCTCCCTGCCCTCGGCGTCCCACAGGTTGTCATAGCTGAGCTCGCTCTGGAAGCTCTGCAGCTCAGCGTAGTCGTGGTACACTGCAGAGTCACGGTGCAGGCAGCCGCCTTCTGGCACATCGTAGGCACCCATGCCATCATCTGCAGGGAAACAGCACAGCCCTGAGAGTTCCTCCAAAGCAGCCTGATTCAGCTGCCTGCGGTCAGCAAGGAGGAGGGAAGGGCACACATGGGTCCCTGCACTCCTCCTTCTGCCCTGCTCCAAAGACACCAATGGGGAACGTGGATGAGGCTGGAGATGGGGATGGAGAACCCAGCAGCACCCACGGGCCTCACCTGGTGGCTGCAGCAAGGGGCCCAGATGTTCCTCTGGCAGAGATGACACCTGGAAAGGAGGAGATGAACCAATTGGGATGGCACAGTGCCGCAGCCCTGGGGTACCCCATGCCCTCCCCACTCCCCAGGTTGCACCCACACAACAGGCTCCAACCCTGAGAGAGACAAATCAAGTTCCCAGCCCCTCCCAGGTGCTTACAGAACAGCACTGCAGGGCTGCTCCCTGCCCCTGGGCTGCACTGACAAACTCACATTGGCAAGGTATGGAGCATCTGCAGGAAGCTGAGGGTGTCTCTGTGCCCCGAGCACCTCCATCCAGTGCCTGCCGGGCAGGGGCTGGGCAATCTTCTGACACTGCAGGACCTAAACAGAGCAAATGGCAGAGCTGATGCCCACCATCGAGGCCCCCCACCAGATTGCTTCCCTACGGCAGCAGTCAGGGCTGCTATTTCCACAAGCATCACAGTGAGGAAAACGGAAGGAATCGGAGAGGAGGAACCCTTACGTTGCTCATTTCCAGCTGTGCTGGGGGGTCTGTGGGGCGATGCGGTGTGCTATAGGTGCAGTAGGGCTCAGTGTACAGCGCAGGCAGGATGGGGTGCTGGGAGATGAGGCTGCACGGTGCCTGTTCCACATCCTGAGTGCCTGGACCACATCTGCCTTTGGGCTTCTTGGTGCTGCTGCCCCTCCGCAGCTCCTGCACAGGCAGCACGGTGCTTGGCCAGTTGGTGTGGGGCAGGCACTGCAAAAAGGCAAAGCTGGCTCTTTTCCATCAGCCTGGACCCACATGTAAGCAATGCATGGTCACCGCCTCGCTTGGGTGCTCCACCTGCTCCCTTCCCACTAATTTCCTGGGATTTGGGCATGGGTTTCACTCACATGGAGAGGTTGGGAATAACCAGGGCTGTGCGGCTCCTCCAGCAGCATGAAGGACTGAGCGTCGTGCAGCGAGCCGCTGTGCTGGGACAGGTGTGTCAGGGTGTTGGTCCCTTTCCCTCCAGATGCCCAAGAGTTGGTGCGGCCATCGGAGGCCAGTGAGCCTCTCCCACTGCCAGCAAACTGCAGGGGAAGAGAAAAGGTTTGCATCAGAGCAAACCTGAGCATCCCAACACCCTGCATTGACATGTGCTGCTCCATAGGGCTGAGCATCCTACAGATGGAGCTCCCTAGGGCTGAGCATCCCACAGATAGAGAACCCCAGGGCTGAGCATCCTACAGATGGAGCTCCTTAGGGCTGAGATACCTATGGATGGGGCTAAAGCTTCACAGTCCAGCTCAGCCTGGGCTCTTTCATCAGGGCCACCCATCCCCATCCCCACTGGATTTATACTGGTTTCCACACAAATCCGCAACAGCTGTTACCTGGCTGAGGTGTGGCAGCTTTGATCCTGAGAAACTCTCTGATCCGGACAAGGAGGAGTCAGCATTTCGAAACTGGGCAGTTTTGAGGCAGTAGAGCCACTCCTGGTAATCCTCATAGCTGCGGCAGATGACGCGGATGGAGTTGATCAGCCGGCCTGCGAGACAGCATCACGCGGGGCTGCTGCTGGGGCCGGGCTGCAGCCCACGGTGCCTCCCCCAGGAACCCATGGTCATTCCCATACCCATTCCCCATCCCCTATCTCCATTCCCATCCCCACACTGCATCTCCATACCCCATTCCCCTTTAGCCATCCCCACACCCTATTCCCATCCCTCAACTCCATCCCCCAATCCCCATCCCCACCCCCATTGCCATCCCATACCCCATCCCCACACACCATACACCATCCCCACACACCATACACCATCCCCA
>NW_024966179.1:70431-142307 GCF_019238085.1 Lagopus leucura
ATCCCCACACACCATACACCATCCCCACACACCATACACCATCCCCATACCTCATCCCCAGGCACCACATCCCTACACCACCATGGGACAAGAGGATCTCCCAGCCCAAATCCAGATTGCATCCAGCGCAGCCCTAAATATGTACCTTCTATTAAAAATGAGGTTTTCTCGTTCTCTTCAAACAACACCTGGATGGCATTGAGTGGCAGCTCGCCCTGTTGGGGATAGAAGAAAATCACTGTCTCTTTTCTAGCCCTCTCGGCAGCATTTTCCCACCTTTTAGCAGCTGATGTCTCCAAAACACTGCACAAGCGTTGCCCCCACAGAAGCTGACCTGCTGGCTGGGATTTCCAGCCTGGCAGCCAGGAATCTCCCCTCCATACCCTGCAAAGCCTCACAAAGACAGGGCTGAGCCCCACGGATGCCAGCAGCTGAAACGTGAGCCCTGGGCTGTAGGGCACACACTTGTGGCTGCCACTCCAGTGGCACACATGGCAGAGGCTGAAGCGCTCTGTCCCCAACTCATCCTCAGTGCTGAGCACAATGCAGTCATTGCACGCACGTCCACAATGGCATTGCACAGCCATGGAGGTGGGTTGGTGCTGAGGGAGGGATGACAAACTCCTGCAGTATTTTTCCTGCGTAGGAAAGCCATTTATGGTCCGAGCAGTGCAGACCTTGGGAGGAAAAACTAAAGCAGCGCTCTGTGACTCAGTTTTCCCCTGTTGCTGCTGTAAGAAATGGACTTTGGTGCTGCCACGCATGGGCGGGGGCTGGTGTGGGGCAGGCACAGAGCATCCCTTGCAAACAGCCCTCCTGAGCATGGCAACCCCCAAAACCAGCAAGGAGAAGGGCCAGACTCTTTTCACATCGACGGGAGGGCTCAGCAGGCTTGTAGAAGTGCCGGGAGAAGGCTGCTGTGCCCCAGCATGCCCGTGGAAGAGCCGGTTCACGGGGAATCCCCTGCAGCCCCGCACCGTGGGAAGGCAGCACAGTGAAGGATGGGGAAGACAAATCCAGTTTAAGGTTTCAAAAGAGATGAGTTCATCCAGGAGCCCAACCCAAGGCCCCCTCGTGCAGCGTCCTCTTCCCAGGAGCTGCCGACAACGGGCTCCCGAAAACAAGCTCAGCCCGAGGTGTGGCACAGGAAAAACACCCAGGCGGGTGTTCAGGGAGAGCTCTCATGGTGCATGGCCCTGCTCCAGCCCGTGGATGCTCCACGCAACTCTTCCCACTCCAATTAAAAGCAGCCTGCACGCCGCAGGGCATGGCACGGATGTGGTGACATAGCATCCTGGCGCTGCGCACCTGTCGGCTGGGCACCGCGCTGCTTTTTTCTCTGCTCAGACCTGAAAAAAACAGCCTTGGAGTGCACGTGGCTTCTTGACAGCCCTTGGAGTGATGCCTGAGATGTTGGCTCGGGGGGCCATTCGCACTGCAGGTGATACAGGTGCAGCCCCCATACCACGCATGCTGCCTGGGTGCTGCTGACTTTCACCTCCTCCTCCCTGCATCGCAGTGCTCGGCAGCCAGCTCCTTTCCCGCAGGGCTTTGTAGGAGGGCAAGGTGTTTCTCATGGGAAGAGGGCTTGCAACACCCCGCTGCTGTTCACCTGCCAGCTGGCGAGGGAGGCAGAGCCCTTGCCAAGAGGAGGAGGGGAGCCAGGTAGAGGGAACAAAGAGCCGAAGCCGTGCTGTGGGTTGGGGAGAGAAAAGAGAGATGCTGGAGGATGAATGTACCTTAAAGTAGAGGCCGTTGTGTTCTTCAGACACAATCACCAGCGTGGAGGGGTACAGCACCAGCAGGCGCTCGTGCTGCTCCTAGAGAAGGAAAAGAGCGGTGCTGAGCCCGGGGACAGTGCTCTCCTGCTCCATCCCCAGGGCTCTTCAGGGACACCACGGTGGTGCTACCTGGAAAGGCAGGTGCTGGAGCTTCACTTTGGAAACGCAGAGGACATCACCGAGGGATTCCCGCTGGGTCCCCCTCCACTCCTGGACAGGCATGTTCTGCACCGACCACCGCAGCTCTTCCTTCCCCACCGAGCTCTGCTTCCAGTCATCCTAAAGATGGACCAAAGCAGAGATGTGCCCTCCCCTTTGAAACACTCATCAAGCTCCGGATATTGAGTGACAATTTCCCCAGACCCAACCCAAGGTGCTGCAAGAGGTGATGGGGGAGCAGTGTGCTGCAGAGCACAGCATCACCCAGCACCGAGCCCCTGCATCCCGGCCCCAAGCACCAACCTGAGCAATGAAGGGCAAGCCCAGGTTCCCTCCGTTCAGGTGGATCTGCTTCTCCAGGTGATAGAGCCACTGCTTCAGCTCCGGCTCCGTGGGGCAGAACACAATCAGAGGGTTCAGCAATGGACCTGGGTGTTGGAGAGAGGAGATGTGTTGAGCTATGCAGCATCAAAGGGCACCACATGCTTCTCAGCTTTGCTTCGGCTGTAAATGTATAGACCAACCACTTCCCCATGTATGTATTCATTGCTGCACCTGTGCCAGACAAGCTGCAGTGCAAGTGAAGGCTCACACCCCCTGCTACTCACTGCAGAGACACTCTAATGACGTTAATCATCACTTCTGTCAGGCTGCGGGATGGATGTTGGGATTAATAATTGACCAGTGATCTCAGGTTATAACAAACTCAGTGAGATGGGGATTTGTGGGGCTCAGAAGGAGTCAGATAAGCGAGCGCACGGGATAAACACGGTACTTTGCCCTTTGTGGAGCCTTTCATCTCATGAGACCTGTGTTAGTTATGAAGATCAGGTAATTAAGACTTTGAAACACCTCTGGCTTGTCAGAAATGCACTGACACAAAGACAGCAGGTAGGGGGAGGAAACTGAGGCAGAGCGGCTGCCCCTGCATCACTCTGCTCAGCTCCATCTCACTGGTTGGGTACGAGGAGTTATGCAGGTCCAGGGCTCACCCCTCTTCCCTGCCTTGGTTTCCTCATCTTTGCAATGGGGATCAAGAGATCCCCTGCACAGTAGGGAGTCGAGGTGCTAATAGCATTACCCAGGAACTTGGGTGGCTATGGGTGTTTACCATGGCCCTGCAGAGCAGCAGCAATGACACAGCCGTGCTGAGCAACCTGTGCCAGCCTCGTGCTCCGTCCCACAGCCCCATCCTTCCTCTTTCTGCAGGAAGGCTTTGGGCCATCTCTGAGCCACTTCTACGAGCCAGGCTGGGCTGCTCACAGTCCCACCAGCAGCTGGACCACAAATCCAAGGCATAGCAACATTATCAGCATCTCCTTTTTACTATCTCTGGGTGGCCACGGCATGGCTTTCTCTTCCTTGGCTCCGCATCTTTCCAGCAATCCTTCCCTATTTCTGTGCACTCTAGGCTCTAACTACCACCCCTGGGGCCTTGGGGCTGCTGTAACTCAGCAAAGAAGCCTCTAGCCACACTGCAGACAGCTCATTATCCCTTGTATAAGCAAGGCGAGCGCTTGGAAAGCCTAAAAACTCTTGAAGGCAGCAGCGCTGACAGGGGAGTCCCCACTCAACCCTTTCCCTGCCCGCAGCCTTGGGCATCCCTACCAGCTAAGGATGCAGAGCATCAGTTCCCTGCCTCCTCTCCCCACGGTGTGGTTTTCTGCTTTGTCACCATGGGGCAGCTGTGGTTTCACCCACAGCCTCTCAAACCCTGGGGCACAGACCTGTGATGCGGAAGGCGTGCTGCTCCTCCTGCCCCGCGCTCCTCCTGCTCTCCACCTCACAGACATTCAGCTCTTTCAAAGGCAGCAGGCCCTGCGTGGGAAGGAGACACTGCCGTTACTGGGGCAGCCCACAACAAAGAATGCCCCTTTTCCCATAGGTTGGGCTGCCAACAGCTGGAAACATCTGAGCCTTCAGTCCAGCGCTGCTTCCAGATCTTGGAGAAAACCTCAGCAAAACCAAACACAGGAATATGGGAATAGCACAAAGCGGAACTGAGCTGCTCTCTTCCCATACCCCAACCCTTCACACACAAAGGAATGATGACAAGCATGTGCTCCCATCTGGGGCTCTCGGAACAGGGGCTGTGAGAGATGCTAATTGCTGTGATGTCTTGGGGCCGCTGCTGGCACATTTAATTCCTTCTTAATTCCTTTAGGATTAATAATCCAAGGGGCTGTTTGTAAAGCAGGTGGGGGATTGGTGATGGTGTTTGCATTCTGCTGTGTGTCTGATGGCTGGCTTGCTGCGTGAGTCAAGAGAGCACATCGTCTTATTGCATTAACCTCAAGTGACCTAGAAGACAATAAATCATTTCTAAAAGGGATGAGTTTCCCCATCATCCACAAAGCAGCCATGCTTGGTTGTTGTTACTCACTCCTGCAGAGGGAGAAAGCATTCAGGGTCGGTTTTGGCTGTGATTTTTCGGCTGTATGTGCATAATAGCCTTTAATGAACCCACATCACCAAAGGTTGCTGGTAGAGGCCCATCCCATCTTGGCCATCCCACCCAGTGCCCCCAGTTTGGCCGTGCTGCCCCTTGGAGGTGCCCTACCTGGTAGGTGAGCCCATTGGAGCCCACGGACTGGAAGTAGAGGTGAGACTGGAAGAGCTCCAGGTAGCAATCATTGACCTCCTGCAGAAAACACGTTTGGGGTTTCTGGCAAACATCTGCCACAGCTGTAGGTCCCATTGCCCAGCATTTCTTCCCACATCCCAGCCCTGCAGGGTCAGGCTGTGAATTACCTGGCAGTGCTGAAACTTGAATTTGACCTTGGAATAATAGATGATTTTCCCCAGGTTCCTGACGACCGTTTTCCTCCGTCCCTTCTTGAACAGGCTGGGGAACCTCTGGTCCAGGTTTTCCTTCTGGTTTTCTTGGTTCTGAATGCTCTGTACCAAAGATTGGGGATAAACAAGTCAGAGGTGGGACGTGGGATGGATGGAGGAGGTGTCCCCCAGCACAGCACTCTGCATCTGCTCCGGATTTGGGGTCTCTGTGCTGAAATCAGCTTTGAGCTCAGCTGGCAGAGATGGGGATGTGTGCAGTGGGGGAGACAGGAGCTGGAGGGATGTTTTCTAGGGTGGGAAAGGGAGTGTGCAGAAGCGTATTTAGGGTTTCCCAACCCTGACCTCCTGCCATCCTGACCCAATTGGCTGGGACAAGGACCAAGCAAGGCTAAGACAGTGCAGTTTGCCTTCCAGGCCAGGGGTTTCCCATGTTTCCTGAGCTCTGGTTCGATGGAAATTCCTTCCTTGTGCAACGGCACAAACCCACGCCCCTATTGCACTCCACTGCCTGCAGCCCATGGGGTATTGCACACAGGCTCAGAGATACTCATTGCCAAGCAGAAGAGAGAGGATAAGAGCCACGAGCTCACCCTGAACCAGGCTGCAAGCCTGAGAGGGACCTTTTTCACCCCTTTACATGGGATATTTCCTCCCATGTCGAGGTGGGAGGGCTGTGGTGGTGACATGTTGAAGCAGCATTTCCAGGCACGCAGCAGGGAGCCGGGGGACAGCATAGAGACAGCAGCTGCGCCCCGTGATGAATGCAGAGCCAGCAGCACAAGCTCACCCCTGTGGGCCCCAGTGACTCACCCCGGTGGAATGGCACCAACCCCAGCCATCCCTGGTGCTCAGCGGCTCACAGGACCCTCATACCTGCAGAGCTGAGCTCCTTTTGCACCCACAGAGATCTCTGAAATCTCCTCCAGGTGCAGCTAAGCCCTTGGCTGCTGCGGTCTCCCTCCCAGCTCCACGCAGTGCCATGCACACACATCCAAGCCGTGGGGAGCTGCAGGCTGCCTGGTGATGCTCTCACCAGAGGCAATTAATGTCTGCTCCTGTGCTTCCCAGGCTCAAACCTCAGCACCCACAGGGCCCGGTGACTCAGTTTTTTTCCCCTCCACACCATCACCATCTGCCCTTGGAGAAGCCTGGAGCCAGCTCTTGTGTTTCCAGCTGCAGCCCGGGGTCAGGGCTGGAGGGGGCAGGGGAGCAGCTCTGACCCTGCATGGCCGGTGGGCAAAGGGAGGGATTGGGATTTTTCTCTCTTGAGAAAGATGTAATTGAGAAGGGCTTCCAAGCGCCAGCGGTCTTATCAGCACCGATCAGGTCTTTTGGTCAGGCAGGAAGAAGTGGGACAGCTCAGGTCAATTTTTTACCAGGCGGGGCTCTGTGTTTTTCTCCCATTTCTGCTCCACACGGGCTGCAGGCAGCACGGATCGCAGGTGAGCAGCTTTCTCCCAGGGCTCTGCAAGCAGTGCCAACCCCGACACCTCCTTGCCTTCCCCACATCTCCGCTGCTCATCCCGCAGGTAGAGCCGGTTGCTGATTAACCTGCCCGTACCCTGCAGCCCCCGCTGACTTCCCGCTGAATCACCCTGCAGGAAGGGCTCAGTCCCTCGCACAGTTACCCAAAGCCAGAGCTATGCTCCGGGCAATATCCTTCCCCTGAGGATTTGCTGTGGCTGGGAGGGGTGGGAAGCAAAGGGAAGGGCGGGGTGTGGGAGCTGCACAAGGATGCTAGCTGTGGTGGGGTGGGAGCAGGGATTGGGGGATGCCCCCAGCACTGTGCACGCAGCTAGACTGACTCCATCACCTCCCAGATGGAGGTGTCCCATCACAGGTGGTGCCGAGTTCCACTCAGGATGTCCCTCGTAGCACCATGCCTCAGTTTCCCCCTTTCCTCACATTTTTCCCCACAATTGCCCTACAGCAGCATGCACTCAGCGCCGCCCCATCCGCAGCCCTGGACCACCCCGAGGTCCTGGGCAAACACACAGTGCAGTGTTCCCCGAGCACTGCTGGGATGCAGCCATATGGCCACGGGGCTGCTACGTGCCCGGGGCAGACCTGCCCTTCCTGATTATCTTCCCAGCTCTCATTGCTAAGACGCTGCCTGCTCCGTCTCATTCCAGCGTGGGAATGAATCATCCTACCTTTGAGTGTTCGCTCGCATTTTCCCTTCCTACCCAGAAACAAAGAACTGAGAACAGCGATGATGTTCCCACCACACTGCACTCCCCCCGAATCACACACGTAGAGATGCAGCATGTCCTTATCCCCCCCTCCATGGGGATCCCAAGCACAGGGCTCACCCCTGAGCTGCCCTGCCGTGCAGCCTGGTGCACCTTTGGCCCTGGGATGGGTGGGAATGCAGCCTGTGGGGCAGGATGTGCTGGTACTTGCCTTCCCAGGGATGTACTGCAGGATTTTGTCTGTCGTTGTATCCCTCTCCCCATCGCCGTCTATGCCGAAGAAGCTGGGCAGCTTTTTCTTGCCATTTTGCCTATGGGGCAGGGGAAGAAACGGCACAGATCTGAGCTGATGCAGAGCGAGTTCTGCTCAGAAAAAAAGGGAACTTGGAAAGCTCTGTGAGCAGTTTGCTGTGGGCTTTCTAATCACCCCAGCCCAGCACTGAGCTGATAACCGCCTGGAATGATTACAGCGGGTTTTGTGCTGCACCTGTTGGTGTTTCTTTGTTTTATTTTCCATTTCTTCACATCACCAAATGTTCTCAGCTGAGCCCGGTAGCAGCGATGTCTTATTGCAATGTGCCACCTCCAGCCCCACTGTGAGACCCTCAGGGCAGAGCTGCATGTGCACACGCACACACACATGCATGCATGCACACCACTGGTGTTATGGGGTCTTTGTGGTTTTCCTCTCTTCCCTTCCACCCCCAGCAGAGCCCCCCTGGTACAGCACACAAGGAGCCCCATCTGGGGCTGCAGTACCACCCTGCAGAGGTGTCTGCTTCCCATGGGGGCACAGCAGGGGTCAGGTTAAGTGCCAGGGTTTGGGGTTTTCCTTCTAAAGGGGTAGGGATGGGTGGGATGGGTACACTGGGTTAGGGTGAGGGTGAGAGTTAGGGTTAGGTTTGGTTAAGGTTACCGTTAGGACTATGGCCAGTAACCCTATGGTTAGGGTTACCACCGGGGTTATGGTTAGGGCTACTGTTAAGGTTAGGGTTAGGATTAGGGTTAGGGCTACGGATAGGGTTATGGTTAGAGTTAGGGCAGCACAAATAAAATGCAAAACAAAGGAATGCTGAGCGCTCAGCTCTGTGCCCCACGGTGGGGAGGTGATATTTCCCAACTCCAGTGAAATAAATCACGCTGTTCCTCAGGGCAGTGTGGCTGCAGCACTCCAGCACAGCACCACGATCCCCCCCCAAGGCGCCTCCAGCTGCCGTGGCACCACTCCAAACCCCCCAAACCTCCCATTGCTGGTGGAACACTCTTTGGGATTCCCAAGAAGAACTCAGCGCCGACTCCGTTCCCAACGAAAGCATTCGTACTCACTCTTTCTTCAGCGAAGGTTTCCTCCTGAAGGAGTGCCGGAACCCCCCAGGCGCCTGCGGGACGCACGCAATGTTCCCCATTCCAGCAGCCCAGGAGCACTGGGAGCACTGGGAGCAGAAGCAGAGCGTGTGTCACGCAGCCATGCCCTGCTTCCGTCTGTCGGCACTGACTTGTGGGTGTGAGCCGGCAGCAAACAGACTTTTGGCCCAGGGCTCTCACCGGCTGCTTCTCCTCCGCCCCGTGTAGGGCCGGGACGTTTGGGGAGGGGCTGCGTCCCAGGGCTGAGCCCAGCTCACCGCAGGGGATAGGGCAGAAGAAATGGCCCGGGAACATTCTTCTTCCAGGGAGTCGATGGTCACTGGAAGGGGAAAGGGATGAGGAAAGAGGTGGTGACGACGCGCAGTCGCTGATGACGGTGTGAAAGGTGGATGCAGAGTGAATATCCTTGTCCTGCTGGTTGAAGAAAGAAAAAAAAAGCTGGGCTGGGTGGTCACAGCAAATAGGGAAACTCCATAGTGTTATGAATCAAACCCAAAGCACGCAGAGAGCTCACAGCTGAGGGTTCTGCAAGGAGATTCTTGGGTTGTGGCTGTTTACTTGCAGCATTTGGCACGGAAGGAGTTAATGGGGACAGTGCTATCTTGGTGGGTGAAGAAGGCCCCTGTGGCAGTGAGGGGTTTGCAGGGTGCAGGTTTTGTCCCTGCAGAGTCACAGACCTGCAATAACCCGGCAGAGCAGCAGCAAAGGCAGATGCTGAGAAAGGAGATTTAAGCCCAAAGCAGCGTGTGTGTTTTGAACGGGAAGGTTCGTTCCGTGCTGGAACACCTCCCAGTTATGATGGATTCTTTGACATGGGGTTTTAAGACCGGGAGAGGATGTTTTTGCTTGCAGGGATGTTTGAACCATGCTGGGATTGGCTCTGTGAGGCCATAGGGACACGCTGGGGTTGTTGGACTCCGTTTGCACCCACCTTGTGCTGGAGCTGAACAAGAGCAGCACATCCCACAGCGCCAATCCCGCAGCTGGGGAGGGGGCTGCTAAGAGCAGAACATCTGCCAAAGGCTCCTGCACCTTCCACTTTTAAATCAGCCCCTTCTCCCACTCCTTGCATAACTCATTAACCCTTTGTGGCCAGGTAAAAGCGTGGGACACCCCCTGCCCCCTGCAGGAGCCCCATATATCTTATGGCCGGGCACTTCTGCACACCCTGCACAGCCAAATGCTGGCGACTCCTGGCAGCCACCGAAGCTCACAGCCAACGGCAACAACTGGGATTTGGTCAGGAAAGGTCCGATTTCTGCTAAGAGCCGTGGCTAACACGCTCAGCACCGTGACCAGAAACGTGCTGTTCCTCCGCTGTGTTTGCTGGGCTCCAGACCTCGGAAAGACTTTTACAGTTATTTATAGAAGCCCGAAAGAGAAGCAGGAGCCTGGGGAGCAGACAGAAAGAGGACACGGCCGGGCTACAGCCAAGCCAGTGTGACAGCACAGGGCTCTGCTGCAGGGCTGGGAGTGTGTGCACAGGAAAGTCCCCCCTCGGGCCCCACGGATGCGGTTACCCCTTGCCATGCAGCTCCACGCTGCCCTTTTCACCCCCTGCTCCCATGAAAGGGGTCTGGCACTCCCCCCAGCCAGCAGTGAGTGGCAGCAGCTCATGAAGGCAGATCCGAGCCCTCTCCTCCCGCCCCGGTGACAGCTGGAGGAAAGGAGGATGTTTCCCGTCTGGTTTTCATTTCCACGGCAGGGAAAGCTGTCAGCAGTGCTGGAGGCTCCTGGGGAGCCCAGGCTGGGATTTAAAGGCTGAGAGAGGTGTAAATCACTCTGCCTCCAAAGCCCCCATGCCTCGAGCTGGGTTTGTCCCAATGAGCTCCAGCAGGACCCCCTCCCCTTGCTTTGTCTTCCCAGCAGTGCTGTCTGAGTCCGCCAGGGAAGTGCAAAAGAAGGATGCAAAAGGCAGGATCCTGTATTCAAGAAAACGTCTTTATTGTACACGTTGGCTTTGTATTGCTTGTATCCCCTCCCCGGTCCCATGTAGTGCAAAAAATTCCTTGAAACGGAGTTCCACATAAATAAGTAGGGTAACTTACAGAGAAACCAAAGTGACAACGGTTGGACGTGGACACGGCGGGTCTGCCAGCGGCGAGGGGCGAGCTGTGCCCATAATGGGGTCAGCACTGCCAGCCACAGCGGGACCCCTGGGGGACACAGCGGGAGCCCCCCCGCCCAGGGGGACGGAGCTCACATGGGAAACAGCACATCTGGGGACGATTTGGGGCGAGACAGCACTCAGTGAGGACGGCAGAGGAGCCGCGGAGAGCTGGCGGTTCTCCTCCCCACGCAGGGACGGACACAGACGGACGCACGGCCCCGCTGAGGTCGTGCAGCACCAGAAGCAATCCCGACCCCGGTGTCAACCCGGGGGCAGGTGCCGACACCTCGTGTCCACACAGTGCGGGTCGGGGTGCTCCGGGGACGATTTCTCCCTTTCCTTCCTTCGTTTCCCACAGAGGAAAGCAGTGAGCACCTGCATAGTTAGGACATGGGGCGCCGGAGGCTCCCCAGGTTTCTGTTTTGCAGAACAGCCTCGGGGCTGGTATTGCTCAGGACCCAACTGGTGGGTGACAGAGGTGATGCTGCCCGTGCTGCTGATCCCCAGAGGAAGGACAGCATCGCCATTGCTGAAGGTTCCCACCGCCCTTCTTCCATTCCTCTCGTTGGCCTCAGCAGCAGCATCTCCTTCGCAGAGGATCCTGGAGCTGCAGGAGTCCAGCAGCGTTACACTCCTCGTGTTGCTTACAGGGATGGTATGAAAAGAAGCCAGACCTCTCTCATGCACGCACGCACACCCATGTACATGCACACTGTGTCCATTTCACCCATGTCAGGGTTGATTTGAACTAAACTGGGGGGGTCCTTGGCTCATCCCAAACTCAGCTTTCACCCCAAGGAGCGGAGAAAGCAGGGAACCCCTATTGAAAATTTAGGCCAAATGCCATCACTGTGCAGATGGGGTGGACTTGATGATCTCAGCAGTCTTTCCAACCTTAGCGACTCTATGATCACGATCCTACAGGTAAAATATGAACACTGTAAATGGGAAATGAGGAGTGCGGGAACGAGGAGAAAGGCATCAGCCTGAAACAAACAAACAAACAGTGTCACCATGTTCCCAAGGCCACAACTGGATGCTGTTGAGGTACCGGTGGCAGAGTCATTCCCCTCCAACGTGGGGAACACTCTCCCAATCCAAGACTCACACCCTACAGCACACACACTGAAATCTAAGCAACCCCAGAGGTTCCATGGCACAGGTCTGGAAGGACAGGCTTGTGATTTACGGTGCTAATTGATTCCAACCTTCATTTGAAGTGGTTGCCTAATTGCCAAGGAGTTGCTAATTGCGCACGGTCCCTTCCGTGCTGTTTTCACTGTACATATGGTATCTCACACATGCACACACACCCACACATCTATAGAGAACGTCTTCCAGGACGCAGTCATCATCTCATCAACAATTAAGAAAAGTAATTGCATCCCTTCTGCTGCCTCCAAAGCAGATGGGATGGGGAATACCGGCAGGGTGTAAAAATAAAATGATATGAAGTCATTAAAATTAAAATCTTGCGTTCAAATTAAAAAAAAAAAAAATAAGAAGGTGAAAAGTGAACGCCAACAAAAGTAACGCCAGGCAATCCTCCTTGTCTGGAAGGCTGGACCTTGCCATCAAGCTGGAATCTGCTCTGCAAAGAGGGAAACAGCAACAGGCTGCTCTGTTCCCAGCCAGACGGCGCAGTGGGATGCATGGAGGGAGCAGGGATGGGTGCAGGCAGGTCCATCCCATCCACTTGCATGGCTCCCCATGGCCGGTTGGGTCCATGTGAATGAGGCTTTGTCTCCAAACTTCACCTCCTCCAGGCCCGGTCCCTTCGCTGGGCTTCATTTGTGTATTTTTAAGGCATCAATTAGACACCATTGAGAACCGTGCGGCGGCCTCAGAGTCTTTAACAGTGCACATTAGGCTTGGTCAAGAGTTTGGCTACAGTGACATTCGGAGGGATGCTGCACATCCAACCACGTCCCTGGGAGGAGCACTGCCCACCACGGCGAAGCCCCTGGGTTGGCTGTGCTGCCCACGTGGCACCGGCTGGATTGCCTGAATCCAATAAGCAGCGAAGGTTTTGAGGTCCCCTTCCCCAAAGAAAACACGTAACCCTTTGGGAGAGCGGTGAGATGAGTCCAGGGATGGAGGGTGGTTCCCCCAGGAAGCACAGTTTGGGGCTCGCTGATCCAAGGCGTGTGCCAGGGATGGCTCCAGGCTCCATGGGAGCAGAGGGGCTGGGAATGGCAGCCAAGGCCTTTGCTCTGCTCCTACAGCGAGCGGCTGCCCCGCAGGACGGACCCCCGACCCCCTGGAGGTAAGGCAGGTCCCGATCCTTTGTCAAAGGCTCGTCGAGGACACGGAGAGAGTGGGAGATGAGGGAGGTGGGAAGTTGAGCAGTTCCAGCACGGCCACCCCAACGCTGCTGCGACGGGTGAACATGCAGGAGGCTGCCACCCATTTGTTGGTACGTGGGTTGTACTTCTCGATGGAGTTCAGGCTGGAGCTGCCGTCGTTGCCACCCACCGCGTACAGCCAGCCGTCCATGGCCACCAGGTCATGGGTGCTCCTAGAAGGAGCACGCAGAAACAGTGCAGAGCTCAAACACTGCCTCCAGTCTTTCCCTTTGCTCTGATATGCTGCTGCCTTTGTGCAGGGAGCATGGAGCCAGCAGGGCTAGCCAGCCCCCCCCCGGGCACGGTCTGCATTTCGCAGTGCCGAGTGAAGCAAGGCTCTTAGAGACAAGCTCCCAACCCTCCCTGCAGCAGCTGCAACCCAGCAGTTCCTTACCTGCGGATGTTCATGGGTGCCACGCTCTCCCACGTGTTGGTTTTGGGGTTGTAACGCTCAACAGAGTTAAGGCAGCTGGTCCCATCATTTCCACCAGCCACGTAGAGCATCCCCTCCAGCACAGCCACCCCTGCGCTGCTCCGGCGGCTCAGCATGTTGGCAATGGGTGTCCACGTGTTGATCTGGGAAGGGGAAATATGGATTAATAAGCCACAGGTATGGGTCATTTTCCACGTGTCCCTGTGATGTTAGCCCTGGTAGGACAATTAGGGCAGTGCCCTAACCCTAATCCTAACCCTAACCAAAAGACTTCTTGCAGGATCCCAGCTCTTTTCCCTTCATCCAAAAGGCCAGTGAGGAGCAACCCTCATTCCATTGCTACCTGGAGCAGAAGCAACGAGCTTGCTTGCGAGCTGGACTACAGCACTTCTGGCTGCCACAAACACAAAGGGCCAAGCTGCCTTTCCAGCTCAGCTGCAGTCGGATAACAGCAAAACTTGCAAAGGAGAATTTCTCCTACAGGAAGAACTGCAGTGCCCCAGGAGAGACCTCTGCCGACAGCTCAGGAAAGCACAGTGCAGCTGGCAGAGCCCTTCCCTGAGCACTGCTCTGTGCCAGGCTACCAGCACGTCACAGCTGAACCCCAGCCATGGGAATCGAGCTGTATCAATTTAAATTTGCACAAGGCACAGCTGGGGCTTTACAGCTCACCGAAAGCTTCTGGAACTGATGCTATGATCTTTCTGCAGCGATGCAGCCTGCTCTAACAGAGCTACAGGACCCCAGACCCAATCACCCACTGCAATCCCAGTAACTGCTGGGAAGGGGATGCAGCAAGGACCTCAGGCAATGAGGATAGAGAGGGCTCTGGGGGCTGAAAGTCTGAGAGGGAGATCTCAGAGTTTGCACGGGTGAGTTTTTGCTCTGGACTGCACCCAGTCCCTGCAAAAGAGCTGGACAAGGGGTCGAGACCCCCTCCATTTCGTGCACCTCCAAGGAGGCAGGCAGCTCTGTGCTGCACAGTGCTGGACACATCCCAAGCTACAGCAGCTGTGTGCTACAGAACCATGTACAGCTGCTTGCTCACAGTCTGCAACATCCTCATGTGCTTGCTGGTTGGCCGCAGGGCTCCATCAGGCACCCACCAGGAGAGAAGGAGGAAGAGGAAAAGGAGGAGGAGGAAGAGGAAGAGGAGGAGGAGGGTTACCAGGCATGCTTTCTTCTGTGATTACCTGGGGCTCATACTTTTCTACTGTGGCTAAGTGGGATGAGCTGTCATATCCCCCAACAGCATAGAGGTTGCCTTCTGCAAAGACAGTCATACACACACACAGATTAGCTACGAAGCACAGCTGCAGTCCCAGCACAGGATTTATGGGGTGCCCATGGGGGCTGTGGGCTGCATGCCCCCCACAGTGCCCCCGCTCCCCAGCAGCCAAGCAGCTCTCAGCACGGCTCCCCACTCCCCCCTGCCTTGCAGCACTGTGAAAGGTTCACCAGGCAATTTCTCAGCACTTCCCAAAGAACGCCCTCCTGCTGCTTCTTGACCTCCTCCTTACGGGAGCTTCGAGTGCTCCCTGCTGGAGCAGCGGGTTATTTTTAGAGGCAGGGGCTGGAGCATGGGGAAAGCCAATAAGGGCTGTGGCAGGCGGTGTGTGAGCTGTGATGGAAGGGAGGGAACCTCTGAGTCAGCACTGAGAGCTGAAAGCAGACGGCAGGGAAGAGGCAGCAGGGGATACCTCGCAGCTGATGGTGGGATGGTGAGGAGCTGTGTGTGACACCAGCTGGGGGGGGAGGTGGCACTTGCATCGACCCCACTTGCAATTAACCTCACTTGCATCGACCCCAGAGCTGCACTAAACAATCAAGTGGCCACTTCTCATCCTGCATCCTCCTTAGGGACAGAACTCCATGGAGTCATGAGACATCGCACCTAATGCTGTGGCACCTCTTGTAGAGGCAGTTTTGACACCACACTACTACTTGGATAATTAGGAAAGGAACTGCCTTTCATAGGGGAGGAGAAATAAGGTGGCCTCCTCCTGCATCCAGCCCCCTCGCTCCAAGCTAGAAGGGAGCACACAGGGGCTGAGGAGCAAGTTGTGGGGTTCCCTGGGGAGCTGACTCCAGAATGTGATGAAACCCAACTACTGCAGAAACCAAGGAGCAGAGCAAAGGCAGGGAGCACGTCAGGACATAGCAGAGGGATGGCAGAGCTACCCAGACCCACAGCTGGGGAATGTGAGGAAGGTGGGGCAGGAATTTGAACAGGACGTCAGAAGGAACCACCAGAAATGCAAGAGACAGTCTGCACAGAAGCAGGTTGTGTCCTCATGCCAGCACCCACCTAGCGTTGCCACCCGGACGTAGCGTCTCCTGGTGCTCATGGCAGCGATGGATGTCCAGGTGCCTGTCAGAGGGTCGTACCGCTCTGCGCTGCAGCAGGCAGGGACACAGGAATTCAGGTGTGACACTGGCAAGGCCCAGCTCAAAGCCCTTTGACACAAGCCCTCCTGGGCAGCTCCCAAAGAAGCTTGGGAAAAGGGAGGGAAGAATGGAGGGAAGAACTAACAGAGGGGCCATCGTTTGGTTTGGGGCAGAGGGCTGCAAAATGGTGTTGTCTGTTTGTTTGTTTTTCCCTGAAGAAACTGCCTGGGCCAAAGACACTGGAAGACAGAGCTGGATTGCAAGAAATCTACTCAGTCAGGAGCAGACCTCGTGGGATTCCCAGCACCCAGCATCAAGGACAGAGCATGCAAGAGAAATGGAGGAGCCCACAGCGATCCATTCCCTACCTGTTCAGGCATGAGGCCCCATCGTATCCCCCAGCAGCGTAGAGAAGCCCATGAAGTGCTGCTACACCCAGGCAGCTCCTCCTTGTGCCCATGGACACCTCCGGCTGCCAGGAGTTGGTGACAGGATCGTAGGACTCCACCGTAGCCAAATCTGAGGTCCCATCATAACTGAAGGGAGAAAAAACAGAGAGTGTGAGAGCCGGGAAGTTCAGACTGTACGGTCTGTGAGCTGTGGGCCTGGCTCAGATCCCTGCTCCCACCCCTGTCCCTTTGTCCCCTTACCCGCCCACGGCGTACAGCTTGTTCCCAATGGCCGCGACGCCCACCCTGGCCCTGCGGGTCGACATGGAGGCCACCATGTGCCAGCGGTCCGTCCGCGTGTCGTAAGCCTCACAGTCCCCGTGGATGGCAAACAGGCTGCCCCCACCTGCAAACAGAGCACTCATCGTCCCCGAGGCCAAGGGTGAACCTCGGGAAAGCTTGGAAAGCTGGAGCTTTGGGCAGGGTCTGAGGGTAATCCCCTCGTTGGGAGAGCCTTACCCACAGCAAAGAGCACAGTGCTGGCCCCCTCGCAGCGCCGTGGCCTGGTCCTGCTGTTGCTGAGGACCCCCCTCTGCTCAGGCATGAGGTGGTACTTGAGGGCTTCGATCAGCAGGTCCTTGCATTCCGAGTGGTGCCGCACCAGCAGCTCCGTGTCCACGTTGCTCATCAGGAAGTCCCGGCTCAGCAGGGGCAGCCTCACGCACTTCATGAGCTGAAAGGAGAGGGGTTGCATCCCGTCTGTGGGGTGGGAAGGGTCCGGCAGTGCAGCCCCCATTTCTCCCCTTCCTATTTCTGCCCACGGCCCATCCTCCAGCCACCCTACAGCTTCCTTAGAATCACAGAATTAAGGTTGGAGAAGACAATCTGGATCTAAGATCATCTAGTCCAACCGCCCACCTGCCACCAGTATTGCCCACTGCCCACATCCCTCAGTGCCACATCTCCACAGTTCTTGAACACCTCCAGGGATGCTGACACCACCACCTCCTGGGCAGGTCTGTGCCAGTGCCTGACTGCTCTTTAAGAGAAGTTTTTCCCAATATCCAACCTGAACCTCACCTGGTGCAACGTGAGGCCATTCCCTCCCATCCTGCTCACCCACCCATGCCATACACAGGCGCTGCTGGGTTGAACCAGGTCACCTTCCCCAACGGACTCACCCTGGGGACATGCTGTCTCCTGCTGTCCACATCATGTTTGACCCAGCTGAGCACAGCCCGGTACACCTCCTCCTCTGATGGCACATTGAGGCTGTCACTAGAAATGAGGTCCAGCACCTGCGGAGAAGGATGGAAAAGGCAACTCCCAGCTGGTGCAGCACAGGAGGAAGGGACCACGTTCCCACAGCAGGGAATTGGCCCAGCAGAGCAGCACAGAGAGGTACAAAGCAGCATCCTGCAGATGCTGGTGGCCGAGGGGTATACAGCTAAGGGCAGCTGGTCCCCCAGCAGGCTGCAGCTGTGCCTCCCCCTCCTCCCAGACACAGCTCTGCCCTCGGTCCCCTCCTTGGCTCATTCCCCCATTTCTGCGTCTGAAGCTGCTGCAACGCCTGACACTTCCAATAAACATCAGCGAGATCAGGCGGACGACTGTGCTTGCACAGGTCCCTTCAATATTTCATGGGATGGAGCCAGGTGCTCTGGCTGCTCGCAGCGTGCTCGCTTTGCCTGCCAAGGACAGAGCTGGAGCAGGTGGAGACTCATCCCCCCCTTGCTGCCATGCACCCCACAGCCCCAGTGATGGATGGAGCGAAGTGGCTCCCAGGTTTGTGCTCCCAGGGAGAAGGCAGAGCATTCAGAGCTCGGGTGGCAGGCACCAGTGACAGCAATTATCCTCCCCGTTGCCTTCCCATCCCTATTTCACAGGGGATTAAGCTCACTCTCTGACAGTATTCTCCACATGTATTGTTTCCCCATCAAACAGAAAGGACCAAAGCACAGAATCTGGCTGCATTCCCCTGCTAAACCCTGTCCTGTTCTGACCGTGCCATTCAAAACGGAGCAAGAAAAGCTTTGCCAGTCCCACACCTCTGTGCTTCCATCAGGATCTCACCTGTTTAAGAGGCAGCAACATGAACTCCTCTGTCTTGGACACCTCCACGAAGTGCTGGAGGACGTATTTGTGGGCAGACTTGAGGAGGTCACTGCAGGAGTGTGTGTCGGCAAAGCCCCGGATCCCCAGGCAGTTGGATGGGTCGAGTTGGCTGAGCAGGAACTTGCAGCATGCGTCCCGCACCCCATTGAGCTGAAGCAGGCTGGCAGCAGGAAGAAGTGTCTGGGCAGTGGAAAAGAATGGAGGGGAAAAAAAAAGGAGCTTCCAGGGCAAGGAAACACCATTTCCATCACCAGTTTCAACAGTAGAACAGGTTTAATGAGCAACTTCATGCACACAAGCACACAGAGGACAAAGCACTCCTCGTTTCCAACAGGATGGAGTTTAAGAGCCAAAAAAGACACCCATGACCCCGCACAGGGCTAGGAAATGGCCACTGCAGTAGTGCTTTAAGGAGCACTCCCATTCACAGCAGCTGCAGGAGAGCAGACGACCACTGTTAGATGCAGCAACAGCAGAAAGCCCTGAGCAGAGGGAGAGGAGAGCTCCAGAGGTAAGGCTTTGTGCGATAGATGGGTCTGGGGGGGCTCCTACCTGCACATTGCCCTCGCCCACCACGATCTCTGCTGTGTAAGCATATTGCACCAACTGCTCCAGGGCCTGTGGGTCGATGTCGTGCAGTGTCACATGGGTCTGGCGGCTCTCACTCATCTCATCTGGGGCAACATAGACACCAGATATGAACAATAGCCCTCAGCATGTTTCTTTCTTGTCATCTAGCTCCTAGCTTCCATGTCTATGTGATGTTCGTGGCCTGGCTGAACTGTAGGCAGACAACACAGTGGTGCAGAAGGTTGCCTGGGAGAGGGGATGCAAGCTAGCAATAAACCATGAGCTCAGCTCTGCCTGATAAAGAGATGGCTCCTGGAAGAGCTCAGAGGCTACAGAAAGGGGATGTGAGGCTGTGCCCTTGGCTCCTTCCTCTTCTGGAGACAGAACCCTCCACCTCCACAGCCTGGCATCAAGGCCAAGGAAGGTCTCCTGCTCTCTTCTCAGCAGGGAGAAGCAGCAGTGCATTGCAGGAATGGGTCTCACCCAAGCTACCAGGGTAGCTTCACAGAAGGGAGCCAAAGGAGGAAGTCTGCTTGCTCATATACGCTGATGTCACACTTCCATGAGCTAGGAGATGGACAGAAAGGGTAGAGGTGTGCAGCAAAGAGAGGGATAGAGAGGAAGAGAGGAGGAGGCTACTTGCTTGTGAACATGGCGTGGAAGTAGGGGCTGCAGGATGCCAGCACCACCTTGTGGGCCTTGATCTCCTTGGTGCCCACGTGCAGCACGATGTCGCAGAGCAGCCCACGCTGCCGCATGCGGTTCATGCACACGAAGGCGTCGTGGTAATGGCGCTTGGAGTTGTGTGAGATGCTGTGGCCATCGCGGTTGAGGAGCTGCACGCCGCCCTCCATGGCTGTGCTGGGAGCTCTCCCTTCCCGGCCTCACTGGAGTGAGAAAAACAACGTGTTATCCTGAAGGAATGGCTTGAGATCCAGGCAACTTCCATGGCTCTCAAGTATATGGGCTGAGGGTCTTCACTGCTCTGTGCCCAGCCCATCCGTGGGTCAGCATCCTCCTCACCTGCCATCAAAAGGGCACTGCTTCACAACATCTCCATCACATCACCAACCTCAGACGCCTCACTGGGGCACACCTGTCTTGTATTGATTCAAATTCTTTACTATGAGAGCGGTGAGGTGCTGGAACAGCTGCCCAGAGAGGCTGTGGATGCCCCGTCCATTCCTGGAGGCTGGATGGTGCCCTGGGCAGCCTGGGCTGGTATTAAATGTGGAGGTTGGCGGCCCTGCGTGTGGCAGGGGGGTTGGAGATTCATCATCCTTGAGGTCCTTTCCAACTTGGGCCATTCTGTGATTCTGTGATTAGACACAGCCTAAATAAGCTATAGTGGACAACAAACATGACCCAATGATCCTTATGGGTTCTCTTCCAACTCAGAATGTTCTCTGAATCCATAAAGCTTGAACAAGCAACAAACAGGACATGATGCCCTCCTCTGCATCTCCTGGCACAGCCCAGCTGCCCAGGAGGGAGGAGGGGAGCATGGAGGAAGGAAGGAAGTCATCGTGCTGCATCCATCCACCAGCCCCCGCATCCCTGCAGATAGAGAATCCCCTCTGCTCCCCATTGCCTCGCCACACCTCCACATCTCCAGCCTAAAAATAGAGCCCCCCACGCTGCGCCGGCTGAGCTGCTGAAGCTCTATTCATGTTCAAATAGCAGTTGTGTCATGTACTAGAGTCTGGGGGAGGGAAAAGATGAATAAACATCTTTTTTGAGTGGGAGAGAGGCCTGCAATGCCCTCTTCTCCGTGCATCATCAGTGTGATGTGAGATTCCCTCTTCGCTGCCAGGGCTGGAGCGTCGTGAAAGCAACACTTTCCAGCAGTGAGAGCAGGGTGCTCCGTGCCCTTCATGCCGTGAGTTAAGCACTGAGCTGAGCCCTGCAGAAAGCTGCAGCATCCCCAGGACATGCCTATAAGGAACACTTGTGGACCCTGCTGCATGAAGGCACTGCAATATCAGCACCTGGGACCAGATCTGATTTAGTAGAGGAGCAGATGTTGCTCTCACTCCTTTATTCCCCTCCCCTGGCTGCAAGCCTGAGGGTCCTCCTAACCTGCTCCAGTTGGTGCCTCTCTTTAATGCACCACCAAGCATCCTTCTCTCCATCATCACTGTTGGGAGGGCATGGAGGGGACAAAGCAGGACAGGATGCTTGTAGGGTGGGAAGGACAGCGTGCCTCCAGGGGGGGCACAGGATGTGGTTGCAGAGGTGGGGACAGACAGAGGGCACAGCTGAAGGGTACATTGCTGCCAGCGCATCCTCAGCTCCAGCAATCAAATGCATTTCCAAAGAGGGTCGGAAGCGTTGGGCTCTCTTCCCAGCCCTGCCACTGAGTCATTGCACAACTCCGGGCAAGCACAGATGCAGAAGTGACAAGGGTGACATTATTCCCTGCAGTGAACCTCTGAGCATGGTCAGAGCCCCACCAGCACCTCCTATGCCCCAGTGCTCTGTGCTGCCAGCTGTGCCATTGGGCTCCAAAGCAACCAAGCAGCACCCAAGGGAGACACCACCCCAACCCCCCTCCCACTGACCCCAGGCACCCAGCAGCATCCCCATCCCATGGACAGGCCCTCCCTTAGGAGCTACACAAGGAAACAGCTCCTACAAAGCCCTCCTCCCTCCTGGCCCCATGCATCAGCACACGGAAAAGCAAACTTCATTCCCAGGAAATGAAAGTCTATGAGCCCTGCTAAGATATAATTAATGGGGAACATCATTTGGACCACAGGAGACAGTAAGGCAGTGTGCAGGGCTCCGGGGGGGAGGGAAGTCCATACAAACCCACTTTTGTGGGGTGTGCAGCAGCCCAAGTGCACGTGTTATGCATCAGCTGGAGCGGATGCAGCGCTGACTTGTAAGCACTCCTGGGTTATGACAAAAAAAAAAGCAGGCGTTTGTTTGGCTCCTCTGCGACAGAGCGTGGCCATGCATAACAGCTCTGTTAATGAATGCAAATGATCCCTGCCCAAAGGGAGGCCTGTTCTCTCCGCACAAAAAAAAATAAAACATATTTTGCTGAGAGTGAAGAGAAGCATGCTGAGCAATAAGCAGAGAGCAGAGCATCCTCTGGGGAGAAGCTCGCTGATGGCCCCTTCCCCAGCCAGGCCCAGCAGAACGGCCCTTTGTTGGCTGCCCTGGGTGGAGGTTTCTGTCTGCCAGCAGATATCCTGCACAGCTGGCCAGGGGAGGGGAGAGGGTGAAAACAGCCCTACACCAGCACTCAGAATCCCACTCTAACCCCACTGCAATGGGTCCTGAATCGTTTCCCAGCAAGCATCCTTCTGCATCCAGCATTCCCATAATGAACAGAGATACCCAGTTAATGTTAAAGCTCAGAGAAAAGCCAGACTGGACAGAACAGGGGGCACAGGCAACTGCTACCCAGCTCGGGTAGGGAAGCATCTTCCTCCCTCTTGGAGCCAGGCTGTGGAGAAGATGTTCTCCTGCATTCCAGGGACCGCTCCTTCCCTTCAGCAATCATGAGACACAATCATGAGCTGAGCTGGCAGGAACAATAGCTGCTGTTGTGCTGCTGCAGCGTGAGGCCACAAACACAGCAGTACGGACACCCAGGGACCTGGCTGGGCACAATGCAGGCTGCCCACACATCTCCCCTTCCATCTGGCATCACAGAGGTCCTGTGAAGCTGTGTGCTCTTGCTGAGCCACCCCTTCTGGTGCATCCCTGGGCTCTGAGGGCTGCGTTTGAAGAGCAGCTTTAAGCTAGCATCAGTAATCCTCTTGCAGCAGGCAGCTCTGAGACAGCAGCGCCGTTTGCACAAGCTGCAGCTGATGCACACTACCTGCCCTTACACCTCCAACTGAGATAGCCCAAATTTTTGCTGATTTCAGAGGGCCTGACACGGCTCATGGTAGAATATATTGCTCTGCTACCACTCCCGCTCCCTTCCCGACAGCAAACATGATTGAAGCAGGTTGGAAATCATCCAGCTGTATACACCCAGGGCACTAAATCTGGGTAATTGTCCTCAGCAGAGCTTGTGCTGGCATCACTGGCACAGACAGGACACTCTGTGCCCTCACTACAGCACTGAGAAATTCAGCCTCTCCTCACTCTGCATTCATCCAGGGAATCTGAACGGACAGCACGCAGCAGCTCCTCTTTAACATGAGGTTAATCAAGTGTTCAGCCTGGAAGAGATGAAGTCACCAATTGTGAGGAAGCAGAGGGCACTAATAGCTCAGGAGCCGCAAGTGCACTGCTCCAAGCTACAGATCCAGCACTGCTGCTGCAATGACCCCATGGGGTGGCAGAGCCCCCATATGGAGCTGGTTGTGTCCTCCCATCCCTCACATCCCCCTTCTGTTCCCCAAACCCTCGTGCTGTGGGTGGCAAGCAAGGCCTGTGCTGCTCCTGCAAGCAGTGGAATTAATCTGAGAGCCACAGACAGCGCTGAGTCTGCAGGACTGAGAATCCCCAGCTCTCAGTAGGGTTGTGTTGTGTGTGTTTTTTTTAATGAATTAGGCATAAGTGACACGCACTGAATCCTCCTGTCTAGACATCTGCAGAGAAGTGACAAGCTGCCAGAGAGGATGTGGAGCCTTGGCAAGGGGGTGGGGAGGGCAGGGGAACACTGCACACAATTGCCAGCTCTACAGCACAGACACAGCGCTGGCTTCAGGCAAGAAGGGCATTCAGCACATTGACCTCCTCAGTGCCTTTCAGCAGCTCAGCGGGTTGTAATCAATAGGTTCTGGTGCATACAGAAGGCTGGAGGTCTCCTAATGGAAGCTTTTCTCCCCATTTCTCCTGGGGTGTTTTGTTTGGATCCCGGTTACCCCAACCCCTATTCAGAAATGCTTTTGCTGCCATAGGTGAAAAAAGAGAAAGGATTTCAGCCTGGCCTGCCTCGTGCCTCCCTGGGTGCACGCTCTGCTCCCTGCCCCATGCACAACCCACCCAGGCAGCCACTCTTCCTGCAGATATCCTCAAAGCAGCTTTCACGTTGCTTGCACAAGGGGGATGGGAGCAGCTCCATGCACAGCTGATGGACTCAGAGGCAGCTGTGCTGATATTTGGGTAACATCAAGTAATGGTTCAGGCCCGAATGGTTTCAGTTCCAGCAATGGGAAGAAACAAGCAATGGAAACTAATTCATAAAGATGCCTTTGAGATGCTCAGCAAAAGGTGCAGGTCTCCAGCTGCACTGGGATCACACAGCAGCTCCTACAGTCCAGCACAAAGCACACCAAAATCCAAGCAAAAGCAAATCCTCTTGCCTCTGCCAAGGGCTGGAAATGTGGGCCATGTCCCAAATCCCCCTTCCCAGCATCACTCAGCATACAATGGAGAGCAGCTGTCACATCCAGCACTGCTTTATGGCACAAGCAGTGTCAAACCTCCACACAGAGGCATGGAGAAGGTCCCTTCAGGCAACAACTAACAGCTCCAACTGCACTACCCATCACAGTGGCACTCGTGAGCTCCTCTGACAGACACCTCTGACCCCAACTCCCTCTCCAGAAAGGCAAACAGAGTCACAAGCAGAGCCTGGACCAGGTGCAGGCAGCCCCTGGGCGAGGAACACTGCACTCCTGGCTCCCAGTCTTGTCATGGAACACCCCAATGGCACCTTTTGCCATTGCCCTTCAATTAGCACTGTGCCCTCCCACCTGCCTGCTCTGCACAGTGATGGTGACTGCAGCGGGTGGCATCGGGCCAGCTTGGAACAGGCTGTGGTCAGTGGGCACCGTGGGGATGGGCTGGGATAGGATTTGGGGGCATCAGTGGTCTTCTCCTACCTGAATGATTTCATGATTCTCTGATTTGCTGTGTTGCCTTGACATCAGGCAGGAGCTGGATGTGGTGACACTCAAGGATTACTAACTGGCATCTCAAGTGAGTGCTGATGACATGAGGCAAGGTGACATGGGGGAAGAGGGTAGAAGAGACAAGGAAAAAGTTGAGAGAAGGACAAGGGACCTTCCTTGTCACCCAAGGTGCTAAGCAGTGGTTCCATTCAATCCTAGACCATCAAGCCAAGAGAGAGGGAACTACAATTCCTGCCATCTCCTGCTCTGAATGTTTGCTTCATTCGTGCATCACTCAGCTCTCAGGAAGGAAATTCTGACCTTTACATCCCAAATCCTTCAGCCTCACTCACTGCTATGCTGAATGCCAGGGTCAGGAGGGAAATTTGGGCTGCAGAGAGATTCCAGAGGCGATTGCTTGGCTGCAGTGATCCTAACCAGAAAGTCGTACTGAATCACAGAACCACAGAATCATTCAGGTTGATAAAGACCTCTAAGATCATCTAGTCCAACTCCAACCCATCACCACTGTGCCCACTATGTGAGCTCAAAAGTCCACAATGTCAGGTGACCTTTCCGCATTTGGGATCTGCACAGCACTCTGTGTCCCACGTGGAGCCAGCTTGGCGCTGCAAATGGGGCACCCAGCAGCTGAGGGAACATAAGGTTAGCTGCATTGTTTGCTTCTTCCTTACAGCCACAGCTATTTTGCTCTTAGGGAGGCTGGGTGACTTCCTCACTGGGACCAAACAAAAGAGCATCTCACAGAGCGCTGGCACGCAGGCATCACAAACCTGTTGCAGGATCCCTATACAATGGATGGACAGGAGACCTCTGAGGCTCCTCTCAGTCCTTGGAGCCAATAAGTTGCCTCCATTCACCTGGCCACCATCAGCTCCCCGTGTTGCTGAATCACCCTGGAGCCGCTCTCCCTTCTGCAGAGACCCCATCATTCCAGGACAGCATCCGTGCACCCTGCTGACCCAGCCCAGCAGCTGGATGTGCTGGTGATGACTCCAGCCCCCTGCTGCCCTGCTGGCTCCCAGCAAGAAGAGAGCTCCGTGCCCTGATGGTCACTGCAGAGGCCCCAAAACCTCCATCCCTCACTGCATCCCGCATCCCCCGGGTACCACCAAACCGCGCTGACATTTCTCCCTTTGCCCTTCAGCTCCTCCGCAGCAAACAGCACCCAACAGCCGCTGTGCGTCCACGGAGAGATGACACAAAACGAGACCGCAGAGCCACCGTCGGGCCCGGCAGCGCGACAACCCCGTTCTGCGCCTTGGGATGGCTCCGTGACCGGGCACACAGCGGGCCGGTAAGAGGACAGCCTTAACGGGAGAGGTGCGGAGCACAGCGCTGCCCTTCCGCATCCCGGCAGTGCCGACTCGCTCCGGGGCTGCACCCACCGATCTCCCGGGACGCCTCATTGCGAGCCCCCGCCCGCAGCCCCACCGACCCCGAGCCTCTCCATCCGCTCCGGCCAGGCCCTTCCCACCTCCGACCTGCCCCGATCGCCCGTACCGTTGCCGGCAGGGCCGTGCCCGCGCTACTCACGGCTCCGCACGGCCCGGCCCGCGGGATGCTGCGGGCTCCGCTCTGCCCGCGCCGCTGCCGCCAGCCCCGCGGCGGGGGCGGGGCCTGGAGGACAAAGGGGGCGGGGCTAGAGGCGGAGCTAAAACATAGACAGCGGTTGAACAGCGCTAAGCCACGCCTACAAAAGAGTTAACCACGCCCGCGCGCTGCGTGGCCACATCCCCACGTCGCGCGGCATGTTGGGAGCGGAAGTGCGGCTGCCGCGAGGAGCGCGCGGGCGGCATGGCGGCTGCCGGGAGGAGGTGAGGGCTGTGCGGGCGGGGAAGGCCCGGCTGGGAGCGGGGTGCGTTCCGCTCGCCTCTTCTTCTTCACGTCTCTCCTTTGGCCCCGCAGGAAGCTGGAGGAGCTGAGCGTCGACGAGTTCCTCGCTAATGGCTTCGAGTCGGAGCCCGACGGCGGTTCGGAGGAGGAGGAGGCCCGGCCCAAGGCCGGGGGGAGGCGGCCCCGGCCCAAGGCGGCCGTTCGGTGAGGGCCTGGGGGTCGGGGCTGGGCTTCAGCCAGCTCTGCAAGTAGGGGGAGCTGGCCTGGCTCTCGGGAGAAGCTGCGTGAGCTGCCTTTGTTTTTCTTGGGGAAGAGAATGCTCTGGGGAGACCGCCGTGCTGCCATCCGGGGGACTCGTAGAGGGCAGTGAGGCTCTGATGCTGCTGCCCACAGCAGTGTGAGTGTCCCGTCCCAAGCCCAGGCTGAGCCCTGGGCAGTGTGATGTGGTGGGGGGCACCCAGCCCGCAACAGGGGTTGGGGTCTGTGAGTGCTTTAAGATCCCTTCCAACCGAAGGTATTCTATAATTCTCTGTTTTCTTAATCCTGAGTTAAAATAAGCTTTGATGAGGCCAGAGCAGGTGTTGGAGCCACAGCTCTGATTATCTAATCACCACTTTAATTAGCTGCAGGTGTGCATAGTGCCCAGTGGTTGCTTGCTTTTCATAGAGCACCAGCAGAAGCTTGAGCAATGAGTAAACATCTTTTAACTCTTCTCTATCAGAAAAAAAGGAAAGGCATCTGAGCATAAGGACCAGCTCGCCCGACTGAAGGAAAAGGATCCTGAATTTTACAAGTTCTTGGAAGAAAATGACCGCACGCTGCTGAACTTTGATGCTTCAGACAGTTCTGAGGAGGAGGAGGAGGGAAGCTTGCACATCCCACCTGACTCATTAGAGGTACCAGAATGCTGAAATCAGTTATTTCAATTACATGTGAAGTGTTTTGAGTTTCAGTGCAGGTGTTAATTATATTTGGGCTGATGATTGCACTAGTGAAGGGGTTCTCCAAAGATCAGCTGCAGGTGTTTGTGCTTGTAACCCAGAAATCAGCTGTGGCTTTGAATTGAGCATGAGTTAAAGATTGTGAAGGCAGAGCCTTGCACTGCCTTTTCCCTGTGGCTTTAGGCTTGTATTTATTTCCTCAATGAAAGTTTATTTTACTTCAAGCCTTGACCTTGGTGATTTCAATTACTGCACATCATGCTTATGTAGTGAAGCTGCAGGGCTGAAGTAGCTTTATTGCAATTTGTAATAACCTTAATTTTGTTACAGCTTTACACAATATTATAGCTTTATCACAATGCTGATAACACAAGTTGTTGCTACTGCCTACTTGCCTCCTCTTTAGTTATTCAGTAAAAGAGATGGGAGCACAAAATATGTATATGAGCATTTTCTTAGTCTTGGTATCAACTTTTTTAGGAAGCGAGTGATGAAGGTGAAGAAGATGAAGAAGAACAGGAGAAAGGCAAACAGAAGAAAGTTGAATCCACCCCTGTGAGCTTGAAGATGGTTGAGGAATGGAAGAAAGCTGCAGAGGTGAGCAGGGAATTAGAATACAAAGCACTGGAGCGTGTTCTTTTAGATGTTGGTCCACATGTTGCCACATCTAAAGGCTGTGTTTTAATTTGTTCATCTTTCACAGAAGTACAGAGGAGATGTGTGCTGGTCCTGCCCATAGAGTTTGTGTTAGTTCAGTGTGACTTATCTTTGCAGTTTTCACTTGGGCTGCAGTATTACTCTTGCTCTGAAGGGAAAGATAATGAAAGAAGTGAAGAGTGGCTTAGAAGCAGGCAGAATGATTAATTCCTGTTCTCTTCATTGCTGTGTGTTGTGTCTTGGACAGTTCCAAGAACTTACCTGAAGTTACATTTTGAGCAATGTATTCTGATGAAATATCTTGCTGTATGTGACAGTGGGAGGGAAAGGTTAAGCTGGATAATTGCTTGCAGCTGTTTCTGCTTCTCCAATCTCTTGCCCCTCAGCCAATTAAAAGCCTTAAACTTCTTTTAAAGCAGGTGAAAGCCATTAGCAGTTGCTGACTGCCGTGATGCTTTGTCTTACATTACAAGTTCTATTTTTTACAGTTAAAATAAATTCCAGCACTCCTGTCCCTATAAAATACTTCAGAAGTTTGCTGTTTGGTTTTTATTCGTTCCTCAGAGAGGGCTAACACCAAGACTTTTCCATGAAATCACTCAAGCATTCAAAGCAGCTGTAGCAACTACCAAAGGAGACAGTGGTGGTGCTGATCCCAGCAAGTTTCAAGTCCTTGATGCTGCAGGTGAGTTAATTGCTGTGCTTTATGTGAGAAGGGAATCCATTTTGGAGGGAAAGCTGCTCTGTTGGAAGAGAGTGAGGGTAAGCACTGATAGAGCAAACTTACCCTTTCCTCCTTGCTGTTGTCTTTAGGGCTGATCTTACAAGATTATTTTGTCTTTTCCCCCTATGACGTCCTGCAGTGTCGTTTGGAGCTCAGTTCTGCTGTCAAGTTCATATATCCCTAGCCAGGACCTCTCAAAATACTGCAGATGTAGATCTCCTCTATAGAATTACTGTGCTGTAGCACAGATGAGATAGAACTTACCCCCCTTTTATGTGAGCTCCAGGCTGTATTCTGGGGGAGAGTGGTATATTTCTGACCAGAAATCATGGATCAGGCTGGAAGCTTGTGGAAACTGTAGTTCTGTGGGAGTTACTGGCTTCAGCTCTTTTTTGAGGAGCTCTTCTCAGTTAGCTGAGAAGCTATGGAAAGAAATATATATATTTATAAAACAATCATTTGTAAATGCTTTAACTTTTTCTAACCAGTGTTCAATGCCCTTGTGTCCTTCTGTGTCCGGGACCTCTTCAACTGCCTGCAAAAGCTGCTGCTTGTGAAAGCCCCTAAGAACAAACAAAAGTAAGTCTGAGATTTGAGAATTGCAGGTGAGAGCTGTGTGAGGTTATTTCAGAACTGCATTCTGGCATGAGGCTGGAAAAAGATAGCAGCTTCAGAGCTGCCTAGCCAAGTTTTCTTTTTCCCCTCTGAAAAGGCATCCTCTCTAATGTTAGACTTCAGCTGCTTGCACAGTGCATTGGGTTTACCAGAAGGGCATCTGTAAGTGTGTGTGTTGTGTTCAAGAGCAGTGTTAAGGCATTGTGAGTCAGATCTCAGAGAAAGGAGGCCCAAGCCTTCTGCATACAACGAGGCCAAGTACTTCAAGCAGTCTGTTTCTACTGCCTGGCAGTACTGAGGAAACAAATCCACTGTTCTTCATGCTTTGCTGCTGCTTTTTAAATCTAAGCCCAACTCTTGTTCACTTGCAGGATGGCCCTTCCTTCCAGCAGTCCACTTTGGAGCAAATTGCGACTGGATGTAAGAATGTACCTGTCCTGTACCATTCAGGTAAGAAACCTCATGTTTGTGTTGCCAGCACTGGGCTGTGTATCTGTGGGCTTTTGATCTGGGTGTTTTGGAATGAGGCAGGTGAGCTTTTTTGCTCACCATCACTAAAAGGAGAGCCAAGCAGTCAACAAATTAATTAACAAGGCAGGTGTGCTGTGAGGCAGTGGTGGCAGAATGACCTAGCAGGAGCAGCATTTTGATCTGCAGAGCCTTTTCCTCAAGTTGTGGTGCTTCTTGCCAGTGGCAGAACTTGCAAGGGACTCAGTCAGTGCAGAGTCCTTGCAGTGCAAGGGGAATGAGAAAGATTTGGCCATTTATAGTGAGGTGACAGTGACACTGGTGTTGTCTATAAGGTGTCTTAAACTATATATACCCTGAGTTGTTACACTCCAAGCGAGGCTTTAAGTGATGAACCTGCATGCCAGCACCCTGTGCTCCTGTTTGCCAAGATGATGCAGGTTCAGGGCAGTGATTTAACCTGGCACAGTCTTGCTCTATTCCTGATATAGCTCAGGTTTTTTGGGCTTCCTTCTTGAGGAGGCTTTTGTTCCAGTCCCTTGGTAACGCAGTTACTTGAGAACAGCCAAATGAGATGCTTCATAGTTAAAGGAAGACTGCAAACTAACTAAGCTTGCTTTGTTTTTCCCTGTAGCTCCTGTCTTGTCTAACAGAAGCCTCTGTTGGAGCAGCAGTTCTCCAGCATGTCAATTCCATACTGCCTTATTATCTGTCCTTCCCAAAGCAGTGCCGGATACTTCTCAAGGTAAGGTGGCATGCTGTGGTTTCATGGTAGTCTGATCAAGGCTCTCTTTTTCTTTCAGTCCTTTCAGGGCTTGTGCTTCTCTTCTGGGCTTTCTGGGTGCTGTGAATCTCTTTCATGGTGAGATGATGGGCACAATGCTGTGTGTTACTGCTGCTAGTCCCCACACAAAGTGTGGGTGTTCTGGGGAAGCTGTCTGTTTCCTTGCTGCAGATGGAGAACTTGCTGCCTGGGTGCTGAGGCTGTGTTTAGTCTGTGATGGTATTACACTCTCAAGAGCTGGGGGTGGAATATTTTTGCAGAAACTTAGTCACAACTGCTAAGTGCTTAAGAGCAACAGAAGAGGTGTGGAAGAACAGAAAGAGGGCAACAGGGTGACGTGTTGGCATGAAAAGCTGCAACACATCATCTAAATGAAGCTGGGAATGCTCTGGTAAAGTATGGTACACCTGGTATTGTTTGGTAACTGCTGTAAAGAGGATTTTGTTGGAAAGCTTTTCAGCCCTGCAGCTGGACTGTTTCTGATTTCCTGAAGAATTTATTAGTAGAGGAAGTTGTTGCAAGCTTGCATCGTGATTATGGTGCTGCTGCACCAGATGCTTTGTGACAGAGGCATACATGTCCAGCTGAATCTGCAGGCTGAGCAGGTGAGAACAGGCAGGTCTGGGAAAACTTGAATCTGTTCACTTCCTCTTCAAGATATTAAGGAGAGATACATGCATAAGGCAACCAGACATCAGTCAGAGCAGTGTTTGAGGTCATGTGGGATGTCTGTTAGCCCAGAGCTCTGCAGAGGCTGTCCTCCCTGAAGCTGGTCCAGTTAGTGCTGTGATGCACTGGGTGCTCATCAGGTTTGTGCCACAGTGTATGTCAATAAAGTGACATCCATTTCTCAGAGGTGTTGATTTGTGAAGTTGTATCGATTGGGGGTGTATTAATGTAACGTTTTGCATGCTGTTGTAGCTAGAGCATGAGGACAGAGTGGCTGTTGTGACAGATTCTGTAACTTATGACCTGCCATCTTTGTAATCCTTCTCTTTCCCTTGCTTTGATGTGAAGGCAGGGGCCCAGACCTTTCTGTTAGCAGGAGGGGCTCTGTGTCCCTTCACTTGCCTGAATCTTTTCTATTCCAGCAAGCAATTCATTTGTGGAGCACGGGTGAAGAAACAGTGAGAGTGCTGTCCTTCCTTGTGCTGAACAAGATCTGCCGCCACAGGAAAGAGGTGTACCTGAGTCACTTGCTGAAGGTAAGCTTGGCATTTCTTTTACTCTGCAGCTTTCCTGAAGTCAGATGCAAAAACCTTAAGGCAGCAGCTTCACTGTGTGAAGTACAACAGGTATTGGCACCCCCAGAAAAGTAACTGGGTGAAAATGTTAGGTTGAGGTGTGGCCTCTTGTTTGTTACTACTGCCATTCTTGCTGAAGGCATGTAGGCAGAGTTTTAGCAGGCAGTGCAGTCTGTCTGCAGGATAAATACTACTCCAAAACCTTGAGGGCTTTCTTCAAGCAGCTGTTTGGTGCTGCTGAGCTGCTCTCATCTTTCAGCCAATAGCTGAGGATCCCAAGTGTAGTTTGCTTCGTTACTGTTCTTGCAAAGAGAGCCTTGTTAACCACTGTGACCAGCTGCAGGCATGTATGGCTCAAAGACATCCCTACAGTTCTGTCCTCTTTGTTTGGAGGAGCATGGCAATGTTCAAGCTCTGTGCTGAACAACATAGAGGTGGGAAGATTCTCTTTCCTGGCTCTGTTGAGGAAGGAGCATGCTAAAACTACCTTTGCTTATTCTTCTGAAGTGGCTGTTCTAACAGAAGGAATCCTGTTAGGAAACACCAGGGGGTGGGAAAGGTTTTGTTCTGCCTTCAATGTGGTTTGTATCTCGTTCTCTTTCCCCGACAGCAAATGTACATTGCATTTGTGAAGAATTCAAGGTTTACCTCTCCCAATGTGCTGCCCATGATCAACTTCATGCAACGCACGCTGGCAGAGATGTATGCCCTGGACACACACACCTCCTACCAGCATGCCTTCATCTACATCCGCCAGCTTGCCATTCATCTGCGCAGTGCAATGACCATAAAGAAGAAGGTGGGTGTCTGCCAGCATGGAAGGAGTCCCCCCCCTGTGGGGCACGTGTGGAGGGAGGGAAATTACTGCAGCTGCTTGAGGCTTTTGGTGTCTCCTAATTCTCAGTACTTATCTGATCCGTTTCATAATGTGCCAGGGAATAGTTTTGCCAGAGGCTGGGTGCTTCACAGCTGTCTGTGAATTCTTTTCTGTGTTAGTTTAGAGCTTCAGTAATGAAGGAGAGAACAGACTGCTGCAGAGTGGAAGTCACTTCCCTCTCTGCAGCTTGCCAAGAGTTTGACAAGCTTCCCCTTTTTCTATGTTGGATGTGCTGTTTTCCTTTGTGAAACTACAGTTTTGCTGTTGCAAAATCCCAGAGTAGAGGGGACCAGGAATGACCCTGATGTGTTCATCTTTCCACTGCTGTGCCCAAAGGTGCATCTGCCCCACTTATCTGCAGCTGGTATTGCCAATCTGTACTGCTTATAGGGCATCACTGAACAAAGCAGCTCAGACCTCTTGGGAGCAGTCCTGATTTGGGCCACCTCCAGTCTGACCTAGCAAATCTGAGTCAGATTGCTAATCCTGGCTTTATTCTTGTTTAGCACAACAGATCCCTGTAGATTAATGGCTGAGCTGCTCCCAAACATTGCAGGACTGGTAACCAGTTAAATCTCCTGGCTGTTCAGACATGGGGATAAATGAAGTCTGGGCTATATATTCTCTAATTGGATTGTGTTGGCTTCTTACACACTCAGTCTTGGCCCAGACAAGACTTAAATCCACTTGTTTTCACAGCTGGGGTGGGTTGTGGGAACTTTACGTGACATCAGCACAGCCAAAATGTACAAATCTCAGCAGTAAGCCAATTAATTTAAATTGAGTAGTGGGTGGTTATGGAAGGTGATTACAAGAGCAGGTTGTGCTGTACAAGAGAAGCTGAGAACAGGCCTTGGTACATCATAGTGAGCTGGGAGAGCTGTCATTTCCAGCTGCAGCCCAATCCCTGCCACAAGGTTTGGGCCAGTAGTTGCCATTAAGTATTTCTGCTCTTTCTCCAGTTCTTGCACACCTTGTTTCCATCACAAGAAAGAGTGACCTGGGCTTTGGAAGTCTGTATGAAAGATGGGTTGGAGCTGAGGCTCCCTCGAAAGCATAATCTCTTCAGAAATGTAATGCTTTGGATTGTGGGAAGTGCATGACTCCTTGGAAAGAGTGTCCATAAGGGACTTGTTTAGTCTGACCCTAGAGAAGTTGCTTAAGCACAAGGCAGGTGTGGGTAGGGACTCACCCAGAGGTGCTTTTAAAAGCTCTTGGATTTGAGCTGCTCAGCCAGCCTGAAGCTGCTGGTTGTGTGCCAGACACAGCACTGAATTTGCTGGGTGAGCACATGAGCCACAGCTGGAGCTTTGGGTCTCTTTGGGCAAATTCTCTGTCCTCTTGGAGAATGCTGAGTAAAGGGCCTTGCAGAGAAACCAGAGTGATCTCTCAGGTCTTGGTGTTGATTCCTTTTCTCCAGGAGAACTTCCAGTCTGTCTATAACTGGCAATATGTGCACTGCCTGTATTTCTGGTGTCGAGTTCTCAGCACGATTTATCCCAGCGAGGTCATGGAGCCATTGATCTATCCTCTGACACAAGTCATCATAGGCTGTATCAAGTAAGTCGTTTTTTTCTCTCTGCTGGCAGTGCTGCTCTCATCTGATACAGCAGAGCACTGACTGAGGGGTGTTACTGCTGTGTGATTTGGAGTTAACGTTGCTTTGTGAGGAACTGTGAGCTGCTTTTGATGGAAGCATTGTGAGCACGTGCCACAGAGGAATTAGAAGACTTCTGAAGGGGAATTCAGCAACTCTGTTTTCCCTAGCTAAGATCATGGGCTCAGGCATATGTAAAACCAGGTACTGTGCACAAAGGATTGGGCACAACTCCTAGTTGTACAGGGAGAAAATGTGCTTAACTGTCTTGCAGCAGAGAGTGCTAAACACAGAATCAAGTCTTCAGCTCTGTGAAGAACTGGGTTTCTGTGTGCATTTGTTGCTATCTGAAGTTCTAGGGGCACGCTTACTGTTTTTAGTATGTCTCTGCTGAGGGGTTGGTTTTTTTTTTCCTAGTGGTTTGTGTGTGCTTAGATAGAAACTGCTGTTAATGGGCATTGAGGGAATTTCTGAATCTCTGGTGATCTCTGAAATCCTGTTAGCTCTGTAACCAGATTCTCAGCTTTAAAGCACCACCCGCCTGGTCTTGAAAAACTCCCAAGTGGTGATGAAGATAAGCAGATTTAAACGATCGTTAGAGCATGCATACATCCTTACCCCATCCCCCATGTGCACAGGCTGCTTCTCACTGCTGCTGCAGAGCTTTAGCTGTCCTGCAGACAATTCAAGGCAGTTTTTTGCCTGTCTTAGTGGATAAATCAGCTAGCTGGGGCCAAGGAAAGGTGAATGGGGTGAGCCTCAGCAAGAGCAGCAAATAATAAGTAATGCTCCTGTCTGATGTACAGGGCTGGTTGACATGGCATACAATTACCATCTGACAATGCTTGAAAGGTTTGGATGGATTTTGGAGTGGGGAAAATAGAAATGGATCCCAGGTTAACAAAGCCAGTGTCTGGGATGTACAGAGTAGATATGTTAGCACGTATGGGATGTACAGGTAAGTGTGGATGGGAATGGTATGGCAGTGTGGGCTCCTGCCTGAGTCTGTGCCCAGGAGCAGACTGCCTGTTCTTAGTTCTTGCTTAATTTCAGGCATTTCTGGAAGGCTCAGATAAGGGAATGGGGCTGCATGGTGTTGTGCTGAGCAGGCTGCTTTGCACAGACAGTACGAGCTGCCCCTCTCTGTCACCCTGCTGCTCAGCTGTGCCATGGGTGGGAGGGCAGGAAGCTGGGCATGCAGCCTCCCCTGCACAACCTCTCATTGCCCTGCTGGCGTAGCCCTCTTGGGAGCACCAGGAGGGTGATGGATAGCACTTGGAGGTGGAGATGCTCCTTCCCCAAGTGCCTTTAGGCCGGGAGGTGGCGCCTGGCTCCACTGAAAAGCAGCGAGTGGGGATGTCTGTCTGTCTGCAGGGCTGCATTGGCTCTTGCTGCCCCTGGGGCTCAGGTGGGGAAAGCACCACTCCTCACAGGCTTTGTGCTCTAGGCAGGGACCAAAGCAGAATTAGAAACGTGATGGAAGCAAGATAATGAGGAGCAGGGAGTTGCTGCTAAAATGAAAATAAAATGCTTTCAAACTATTTTTAAGAGTACATTTCAGAAGAAAGTGTTGAAGAGGTGTGTGAGCAAGATGCTGGTGCAGAGAGGAGGAGTGCTGAATGGGGAAATGCTGGAGTTTGATGGCTTTTGCCTTAGTAATGCTGAACAATGCTGCTTTGCTGCAGAAGCTCCTGGTTTTCTTCTTTTCCCCCCTGTTCTGGAAAGGTTTTTTCTATCTTGTTCCTATCCCTAGCAGACAAGGTAGAAAGCCAAGCTGTAAACATGGTGCCCCTTCGTGGCTTACAGCTAAACAAATATTTGTGGTGCACTGAAGTTTTGCTTTCCATCCTGCTGGTGTGCTCAAAGGAGAGAAGGCTTGGAACCCCTGGGGTGACCCCTGGTCAGCTCTTCTTTGCAGAGCCAAAGCTGTGCTTTGTATTCCCTGTGCATCCAGCCAGCAGGAAGTTAAGCAGATTGGTGCATCGCAGAGCACTCTAAAATTAATGGTCTTGGTTTACAGTAAATCTATACATTTAACAGGTTTATCCCTTGATCAATTAATTCCTGAGAATGGCTTTCGTCATCTCCACTGGTGCCAGATCAGGGGTGCAAAGTAGATTTATTTCTATAATGGATCCAATGATAATTATTTCACTATAGTGGGGTTAGGGGGAGAAGGATGGAGGTGATTTATGGTTTCTGGTCAAGTGGTGTTGTTTTTTCCTGCTCCTGGGTTGTTCAGCAAGCTCTTCTTGGGTGGGGGGTGATGTACTGATCTATCAGATGTAAGGCTGTTGTTTGTTTTCCTTAATATAATTCCCAGACTTGTTAATGTAATGGTATCCATGTCTTCCAGGCTGAGGCAGTGTGTGGTGGGAGGTTTCTGGAGTGGTAGGTTTGTGTCTGATGGGCACTGCATTGTCCTCTGCTGGCTTACATGGCATGGGGCAGCTCCTTCCCCATCAGAACCTGGCAACCTGGTGCTTGGGTTGCAGAAACTTGTTAGTATTACAGCTTCAGCACGTGTGAATTTCATTTCCCATTGTGGGATGGCTTCCACAGCTTGATTTGCTGTGTGATACTAAAGCTGTCCTCCTTTTCTAGTGTGGAAAGTGCTCCAGAACGTTGCTGAAGGCTGCAGATGCAGCTCCTGTATTAACATGACCTGATATCCTTTCCTCTTTCTGCTCTCTAGGCTGGTGCCCACAGCTCGTTTCTACCCTCTGCGCATGCACTGCATCCGTGCCCTCACACTGCTGTCAGAGAACACCAGGACCTTCATCCCAGTGTTGCCATTCATCCTGGAGGTTAGTTGGCTCCTGCTGATCTAGCAGAGGCTGATGCCTGTTGTCTCATGCAGTAACACCCCTGAGCTATGCTGTTACTCAATCCTGTTGATGGATCTTAGGAAGAGTTTCTCACAACCACTTACAGAGGAGAAAGAAAGGAAAAACTCCTCCTAAGAATGAAGAATTTATTTAGGAAGAGTATCCCATAAAGGCAGCCTGGCAAAACAACATGTTCAGTTGAATTCTTGGGGCTCTGTTTCTCTTAGGATAATGCCCCACGTATCAGACTGCTGACATCTCTCCACACAGATCTTGCTGTGGGGGCACAGAAGTAGTGCAGCCACGTTTCTTTGAAGAGGGGCCTTTGTGTGAAGGAACAGGGCAAGGTGAGGAACACAAAGCACCAGCAGGTCAGCATAAGGCAGGGCGTTCAACAAGAGTGAGGGAGGCTTCTATAATAAATGACCTGAGTCAGCCAGGCTCATTCCTAATCAAGTTCTGTTGAAGCAGAGGCTCTTGTGGTTTTGTGTTGTTGTAAACGTCCTTCACAAACCACATCCTCTGAGCCTGCGGGAGCCGGTGGTGTTTATAAATCTCCTCCTATCCCCCCTCCACTCTGCCCTGGCCCTGGCCTGTGTGGCTTTGCCATTCGCCCGCTTCCTTCCTCTTGTTCACACACATTTGAAATTCTGCCAGCCAGATTTAGTGATAGAGACATCTCTGCTCTGTGGTGGTGGAGCCTGGGGGGGGAGGATGATTCCTCTGCTGCTTATTTTTTCTAAAGCTCTGAGAGATGCTGCTTTCCCCTTGAGGTTGCCTCCCCCCTCCTTGTTGTGTTCTGGCACCAACACCTTGGCTGTAATCTGTGTCAGGCTCCAGCCAGATGTTACCACACTCAGTGCTGAGCTTCCTCCCTGCTTCCACGAGCCCCTGACCACATCCTACCCTGCTGTATGAGGCATTGCTTAGCCCAGCTTGTCCAGACCTTGGTGACACGGGAGCAGGGGAAATGTCTGCATGTGTGTTGGGTGTGTTGCTCACATACTTTTGCATTCCTTCAACTTGGAGTGTTAACCTCAAACCTCCCAGCAGCTACCAGCCTTTCCCTTCTTCCTGCCCATCTCCTGCAAGGGATCCCTCAAACACCCTGAGGAATTCCTAGTAGCTGCTCCCTTTGCCCTTCTGTTTCTTCCCAACTCCTCTAGCAGAGGTCCCTGAATGCTCTTGCAAATCCTACTTTAGGAGCTGTACTGCAGCTTTGCAGGCGAGATGGCAGGAGCAGCAGCACACAGAGGAGAATTGAAGTGCCTGAAGTCCAAGGTGTCTGGCACTGCTGAGAGGAGAAACCATGTGCTGATGCCCAACTTAGTGCTTTACAATGAGCCTTTTCATACTAGCAAATCTACCCTCTTTGTAGAAGGAACTTCTTCTTCCTTACGTCCAATTGAAATCTTGCCTTAGTTTGAAAGTTTCCCCTTGTCCTGCCTCAGCAGACCCTGCTAAAGGGTCTGTCCCTTCTTATAGCCCCCTTTTAGCCATGGAGAGGCCCCTCTCAGCTCTCCCTACAGCCTTCCCTTCTCCAGGCTGCACAGCTCTCAGCCTGCCCTCACTGGGAGATGTTCCATCCCTGGGATCATTTTCGTGGCCCTCCTCTGGATGCACTCCTGCAGGTCCATGTCTCCTGTACTGAGAACTCTACATCTGGACACAGTACTCCAGGTGATGTCTCACCAGTGTAGCAGAGGTACAGGATCACCTCCTTCACCCTGCTGGCTATGCTGCTTTTGATGCAGCCCGGAATGTGGTTGGCATTCTGGGCATTGAGGGCACATTGCTGGTTTATGTCCAGCTGCCAATACCCCCAAGTCATTTGCAGCAGGGCTGTGCTCTATCCTTACATCCCCCAGCTGGTGCTCATAGCAGGGATTGCAGTGGCCAACGTGCAGACCTTGCACTTGGATTTGTTGAAGCTGATCTTTGCTTTCAATGGGAGGGGCATAGCTTCCCCAGTTCCCACCTTCCAAATCTTCTGTTCCCGGGCTGGGCTGTGTGTTAAATAGTCACTAGTGAAGACTGGGGGGAGGAGTTATTGAATAACTTTAAATTGGCATGCCAAGCCTGCCTGTGGGGAGATTTCCACCTTGTTTATCCACACCTGCCTTCCAGCAGATGAGCCACCAGTTCTCCTTCCAGTCAGCCTTCTCCTTGTCTGTTGTTCCCAGCTGCTTGTTTTGCTCACTAAGGAGGGAGTATGCCCTCCAAGACTTCTTCTTGCAGTTGATGTACCAGTAGAAGCCTTTCTTGCTCTTCTTTGCACCCCTTGCCAAGTTTAGTTTCAGTTGAGCCTTGGTCTTCCTGACCCCAACTCTATTCAGCCCAGCAGCATCCCCATACTCCTCCCAGGTTACCTGGCCCTGCTTGCAATGCCTGTGCATTTTCCTCTCACTCTCCAGGTTGAGACAAGGAATCGTGGAGACATCGTGATCTCATCATGAGACATAGGAATCTAATCAGTGCTGGTATTTTAAGCAGGAACAGACTTGAGGGGCATGGCTGGGGTCAGGGAGCAGATCGAAGCCTTCCCATGCTCCATTTGATGTGAAAGGCAGCAGACTGCCTGGTCTGTTGCTGCAGCTGAATCCGAATGTGGTCAAGGAATGGCTCTGGACTTTGGCCCTGTTTTGTCTGCATCTGGAGCCACTTGTTTTTTTTTTTCTGAGAAGGCTTTGTATAGCCTTAAAGTGGATTCTGAAAAGCTCTCTGTAAAGAGGGACTGTGTAACTGTTTCCCTTCCCCCTCACCATCAAGGAAAAGCAGCCCTTGCTGCCTCTTGTCTCAGCCCTGTCGCTGCTGTGCTGTCAGGAGACAGCAGATGGAATGTTTGTGCAATTCCCATAGGCACAGGAATTCCCCAAGCCCCTGCCAATAGAAATAAGAACTGTCTGCTTGATGCATCGTGACAAGGGCCGATGCTCCCCAGCACGGACATCCGGCGCTGTGTCCTCTTTGGCTCTACTTTTCAGGATGGAGTAAAAGAAATTGCTGAAATTGCCTCTTAGGCAAGAGGAGATGGCTCAAGAGAGTGTAAAGCAGGCAGGCTTTTATTTTTGTGGTGTTCCTCCCCTCGAAGGGCCTGTGAGATCCCTGGCTTTTAATATTTTCTTCAGCACTTCAATTATTTTGTGGCAGGCGTTAGTTTCTGCAGCAGGAGAACTGGTGGCTCATCTGCTGGAAGGCAGGTGTGGATAAACAAGGTGGAAATCTCCCCACAGGCAGGCTTGGCATGCCAATTTAAAATTAGCTTCCCTGTGGAGGGGTTGGGAAAGAGGTTAACCCTGAGAAGCTTAGGAAGGTGAGAGTTTTTCACTTTGACACTTAAATGGCTTGAGTTCTGTTTTGGATGTGCTGCTTGCTTTGGAGAAGGGGCTTGAAGTCCAACATGTGGGTGGTGGATAGAGGATGCAAAGATTGTGGTTGGAGCTTAGTGCTGGACAATGTTAAACACTTAAGCACTGGTTTTGTACAAGATCTGGGCTCTTTGCATCCTTTACACAGAGGAGAAATGAGATCTTTAGACTCGCTAGGCTGAACTACTGCACCCACTGCATATACATTCTCATTCCTCATTTGCATCATCCTCCTCCCTGCACCACTGCACTGCAGCTTTTAAGTTGTGGATCACAACTCCTCGTGTGTCAGAAGTTGTTAGAGTGAAATGGTATCTGCCCAATCTAATGGACTCAAATAATGAGACAGTTGGCTTGGTGGAGGGCAAGGTGGTTTATTTTCACTTTATCAAATCAAGGTATTGGATACCATCTCTCATAGCTTCCTCCCAGACAAGCTGGTGAATCGTGGACCAGATAAGTGAATGAGGGGTACTGAAAGCAGTCTCTATATTTGGAGATACAGAAGCTGCCTGGAGCTGGTTCTTGGAGGCCCTACTTTGGAGCAGATGACCTCCAGGAGACATTTCTCATCTCAACCTTTGTGTGACTGAAGAAGTGAAGACTTTTCTCAATGGCACCTATTGACAGGATGAGATGCAATATGTGCAAAATGCAAAACAGGGAATTAATATGTGCATCTAAAAAAAAGAAAAGGCAGCTCGTTTGAGCTGGAGCAGCTTAGCTGGGTGCTTTGGGTATGGAGGGAGGGTGGTAGAGCAGCTGGAGGGGAGCTGCAGGCAGGTCCTGCTGTGCTCAGCATCCCTGCTGTGTGCTGGCCTGGGGCAGCCTGCCTGGGGCTGATCAAAGCCCTGCCAGGGCGTTTCTGCTACAGCCTGAGAGAAAGAAATGAGGATGGGGTAATAAAGTGGATGTGCTGGGGGCGCAGCCTTGGTTCTCTGGTTTTCTGTCAGCTCAGGCTGTATTTCTGCACACACTGCCTCTCTAGAAACTGATCATGAGATTGCCCTAAATCCATCTCCTTCCTACCCGTGTTGCCCTGTCTGTTCCTCTGTCTGCTGATGCTCATCACATGGGTCGGATCATTGGTTTCTGCCGTCTTCTGGCCCTCTCATCCATCATTATCCCCTTTCTACCATGCCACAGGATCCTTAGACATCAGTTATCCTTCCTTTCTGGTCCCTAGCTGAGCTGTTCTGTACAATCTTAAGCTGGGAACCAGGTTTCCCCCCCCCTTCCTATGTTTCCTGAGAGACTCCCTGGTGCCTCTGGTTGCATTCCCCTGCTTGCATCGTGGCATGTAGGCAGCTCACAGGCTTGGTGCCTTTTGCTTTAATGCATCTGACCTTAGGGATCAATACTATTGTTTTGGCCAAAGAAATAACCGTGCATAACGAGGTTTATAGCATCGATTCTCTAGGCTAGGGCTCTTTGTTTTCACAAGCCACCAAGCTTGTCCCTCCCTTCCAAATAACCTGGATTGACAAATAAAATATATATTAAAAAAAATCAATAGTTGCCTCCATGCTTTTCTGGCCTGGGGGCATCAGTGTGACCTGACCAACCCTCCTTTCCTTCTCACCTTGCCCTTCAGCAGTCTGTGTGCTGTATTGCCACATTCCTGGCTGGCTGGGGTCTGATGATGGATGCCTTGCTGCTGCATTGGGAGAATAGGAATTATTTCCTCCCCCAGAGTGAGATTTAAGTTTGTTGAGGATTCTAGAGCCTGAGTGCCTCGGAGGCAGGGATGTGAGGTTGTGCATAGGTGCTCAAAGACGCAGGTGGGCAGAACATGTGCTGTGTCAGCCCCCCTCATAGGCTGTCATCTGCAGTGCAGATGTTTGCCAGTTGTTGACTGGCTTTTCAAAATGAGAATCCATTACTAATGAGCCTCCCTCGGTTGCCCCTTCTAATCCCCTCATGGGGGCCTTTGAGAACGTGCCCTAATCAACTGGCTTTTGTAGTTCTTAGCATCTTTCTCCTGAGGTCTGCCCCTGCCAGGCTGGGAAAGGGCACATTTGAACTGCTGCTCATTGCAGAAACCTTTTGGTCCTTCATGTGTCACGGGGCTTCGAGCAGCACAGCACACAGGCTCCCAAACTGTCCCTTGCTGGGACGTGTAAAGAAGGACAGTACTCAGAAGAGGCAATCAGCATTTCTGTTCGCCTTCTCAGCTCTGCTGTTGACTGCATGATCTCAGCAGGACTGTGGTGCGTTTTGGGATGCGATCATCTTTAGTCTCCTTTTCTTCTGTTGTAGATTTTCCAACAAGTGGACTTCAACAAGAGGCCGGGACGTATGAGTGCTAAACCTATAAACTTTGCAGTGATCTTGAAGCTTTCAAATGCCAACCTGCAGGAGAAAGCCTTCCGAGTAAGTGGAACCTCAGCTGCTCATAGTGCCCACCCTTAGAAACACGATCAAAAGTTGCCCCTGGCAGTGTGTTTTGTGATCACATCCCATAGGTTGGAGACTCATTTCCCAGGCTGGTTCCTATCTGATATCTGTTTCTGCATTCCCTACCCAGGATGGACTCATCGACCAGCTCTATGACCTGATTCTTGAGTATCTTCATTGTCAAGCCCACAGCATTGGATTCCCAGAGCTGGTCCTCCCTACTGTCATTCAGGTAAGGTGTAAGGTATCTCTTGGTCACACCAGGACTGTGAACAGAGTGGGACAAAGTCTTTTAACCTGACAATAAACAAAGTGTGAGCAGAGAGCTGCTCACCTCTTCCTAATCATCGTTTTTGGGGAACTCTGGGGAGAATGAAGGCATCACATGTAAAACAAGGCTGAAGGTGGGTGAAAAGGGCTTTAGAATGAATCACTCATCTGGAACACGAAGAGGGATGAGGTGCTATGTGATCCCTGTGGTGATGCATTTCTGACTGGTGAACGCAATTCTTAATTGGTTCAGAATTGCCCAAATTGCTGTGTTACCTCACCGTAGTACCTGTGCTCTCAGAGCTCACACTGCCTGCCTATGACCTCCACCATGTGCTCTCCAACAATCCCCCAATCCCAAATTCATCCTTGCAAAAAGCCACAGTTCCCATTTCTGTCCCTCTTCCTCGCAGCACTGCTGCAAAGTTCTCTCCTTTCCCTCTGCCACAGCTGCTCTTCCTCACCACTGACGTTTACGTAATTCATTGTCTGTAATAAAACTGCCTCGTAGGGCTGTGCATCTGGGTGTATTGTGCATAATCCTCCCCTTACACCTTGCTAGCTGGGTGGCTTTGGTTTAGAATGAGCTGCGACCTCTGCTTTGAGCAGCAAGATTGCTCAGTGCAAACATGTTGGAACTTGGAACTCGTCCCCTCCTTTCCTCTCTTTCCTCTCTATTCTTAACTCCTGAGTGGCAGGTGTCATGCTGGCTTGGCAGGGGGCTCTGTGGGGACACACACCTCTCCTCGATGCCACGAGCCAGCGTGTCTGCACACGTTGTCAGTGCGGTGCCTCCGGCTGACGTGGGAGCAGCATCTCAGCTGAGTCCCCGTGCTACAGCTCCCCTTGTTTCTGCTCTGTGCAGCAGGCTGGCAGCTGCCAGGCACATGCCTTTGGCTGGGTCCCGCCGCCTGGCACGGGCACTGCCTGGCTGGCAGCCTGCTGCTGCGGTTAATGGGAGCTGACAGGAGCTCTGGGCTCGAGGAGCAGCTCCTCCACTCGCTTATCAGCAGTGAACAAAGCCCTCTCCTCTCAGTCAGCAGCTGCTGGGGGCAGCAGGGCTGTCGGAGCCGGAATGAGGAGCGGCTGACAGCCCTCTGGCACTCAGAGCCCCGTGGCTTCCAAATGCGCCCTGAGACCGGGCTGTGTTTCTGCAGAGAATTAATGCTATTGGATTCCTATTTGGCTGCCGCTAACCACAGCCTCGTGGCGTCTGCTGGGCCAGGGTGCTGAGGTTAGCTTCCCAAAATCTTGGAGAGCCTTCGGGAAAATGCGTGGGGGGAAGGCTTTTCCCCTGGAACGGTTCCAGTTAACTATAAAAATCCATCTGTCCCATCCTTCCCCCTGCAATGAGCTCACGCTGCTCAGCGCCGTGCTGCAGGGGCTGGCTTCCAGCTGGCCACGGCTGCAGCAGCTCTGGGAGAAGCGGGGCTGAGCTGCCTTCAGCCTGAACTTGGGAAGCCTGCAAGGCAGGAAGCAGCGGGCAGATCAAAGGGGAGTAGAGGCAGTGAGGAGGGAGGCAGCTCAAAGGCTGCTGTTTTCTAGCCAGCCAACCAGCTGGGCTGACTCCTGGGCAGTCATTGCTTCCATAGGCTGGCTCCCTTCCGTAGGGTCCTATGTGGGCTAAGCAGGATTTGCAGAAGGGGAGGAGGTCCTGGTGACCCTACCAGCCTCTGCTCCCCAGTGAATGCTCCCTGTGCTCTGAGTGGGGGGTCAGGGTGGTTTTGGGTTCCCTGGCAAACACAGGCCCAGCTGCTTCAGGTCATTCGTAGCTCCCTGTGTTGTTTGCTGTAAGAGGAGCTGAGGTTTTGCCATGGTCTCTGCTGGTCTAAGGCATCGGTGTTTAAGGCTGGCAGTTGAACAGAATCAATCCCACTGATCACAGCGAGGAACCGACCGGGGATGTTAACGGCATAGACACATACAGGCACACATATGTTGTAATTGCTTTTATTCTGGAAAGCAGTGGTCGCTGTGTTTGGCAGAGGGGAAGAAAAGGCATTCGGAGAGTCCCTTTTTTTCCATCTTCTTTTGCCCTCTTGGTTGCTCCCTGCTTCTTCACACAGAGCTGAGATCTCATTACCTCCCGTTAATATCCGTGGCAGATAGCAGTGGGGCTGTGAGGGATTGCCGGGGTCAGGGAGAGGAGGGGGAGAGGAGAAATGAAGCATACAGCTGTGAGAGTGAGCATAGACAGCACCAACCTGCCCAGATAGAGCCTGAGATTTTGCAGGATTTCAGGTGACACTTCTGCAGCGAAAGAAAAATGATAATGTATGTGGCAGCGGATGAAATGGATCTGGGGCTGCAGCTGCGGGGATCAAGTGAGATAAATGGAATGACAAATGCATCTCTCGGTGGAGATAAATATGCAGCGCCTCTAAAAAATAAATATTTTAGAAAGGATGGGTGAGGAGAGGCCAGGCTTGACCAGCAGCAGCATTTTGCTGCTGGTTTCTTTGTACTTGCTTGATGGGCTCTTTGCTTTGTGGAAAGGGAGGAAGGTGTTCGTGTTAACTCCCATTTGTCTGAGCTGGATGAGCACTGACAGGTGGGGATAAAGGACGAGAGGAGCCCTGCTGCTCCGTGATGGAGAGCATCCTGCAGGATTACACCCAGCAGAGCACGGTGCCCTGACAGAGGGGCACGTTTCATACCAACCCACTTGGCGTGTAGGCTTGGCAGGAGGGATGTGTACCCCTCCTTTGCCCATCTCTCTCTGTTGAGGCAGAGCTTTTGAAGCCATAATTAGAGGAGGCAGCACCGTGTTTGCTGACTTAGAAACCCATTATCTCAATCCTGATAGCATCTGCAGGTCCTGGTGAGATGAAGGCCCTGTTGGGTCTCCTTCTCTATGTCAAATGCCTGGTGTGTGCGTGGCTCTAGCAAGGAGCCTGCTCCTGCACTCCATGTAGCTGTCCTGGGGCTGGTAAAAACTTCTAGCACACAGCATGCTGAGCTGGAATTCAAGCTATGGGTCAATCTGGAGACCCGCATCTCTCCTGGAATCAAGAGCATCTGCTGCAGCCTCACCGTTCAGCTTGGAGGTGTCAGGGCTGTGCATGGTGGTTTGTACTGGTGGGAAGAAGAGGGGCTTGCTTGGGGACGTGGCTACTGAGATAGACAATAACACAAAAACAGGCTCAGTGTGAGTGAAATAGTCTCGCTGTGTGAGAGCAGCAGTGTGTTTCCTGCACACAGAGAGAGCAAGAGCTGACTTTCTGCAAGTGGGATGGTCTGGCTGGCAGCAGTAGGGTTTGTGGTTTCCTGGCAGACTGGCTCTTGTCCCAGCCATCCCACCTAAGCCCTTGGATCTGAAAAGAAAGGAGTATCTAGGCACAGCAATGTGGGTTGTCCACAACAGAGTCATTGTGTAAAGCTTTGTGTGGTGGCTGTGTGGGTTTGTGCCCTTGAAAAATAGGAGGTGCCAGTCAGAGCTGGGTCAGTAGTTCAGACACCAAGCCAACTTCACCCCACATGACCCTGCAGATGGCCATCTGGCATGACCTGCAGCTCTAGCAGCCCCACGCTTCTCACTGAGCTGTGCTGAAGACCCATTCTGCAGAAATTTCCAGTATCCAGTATCTTCTCAATCTCTGCCTTCAATCCCAGCCTGCAGTCTCAAGCCACAGCCCTTGCTATTCCCTTCCCAATAGCTGTTGCCTTGACCCACAGACGCCTTCTCCCATCCTAGCTGTAGCTTCTCTGTGCTTTGGGCCACCTTGCATCCACTGTTGCTTCTTCTCTCTGTGCATTTGTCCACGGTCCCCCTTATTTCTGCCTAAGCACAGACCTGATACTTGCACTGCAACAGCATCTAGCAGCACCCCATGCTGCCACTGAGATGGGAGATGTCTTCTTGCTGAGGGACTCTGGAAACGATTACATTGCTTTCATTCTTCCTCTCCTTTCCCTCTTCCCAGCTCAAATCTTTCCTGAAGGAATGCAAGATTGCCAACTACTGCAAGCCTATCCGGCAGCTCCTGGAGAAACTGCAGGAAAATTCTGCCTACATCGCCAGCAGGCGTCAGAAAGCCACCTTCGGTGTGGCCAGCAGGGAGTCTGTGGTGAGTCTGCTGCTTCCATTTGGGCTTCCTGGAAAGACAGTCAGGCTCCGGCTGCTGGGGCCGAGGGGGTGGCAGGGGATGGAAGGGAGGAGGAGCAGATCATGGAATGGGAGCGTGGGGTCGGGCAGACGCTCGCAAACAACTGAGCTCGGCTGGGCTCTGATGGTGGAGCTGGCAAAGCTCTGCAACCAAGAGACTCATGGAAAATACAGCCCATAAATTACAGCCTTGTGTTGTTTGTAATACGCACGAGTGTGGAAGAGCCTTGCTTTGCTGGGGCAATACCCTTTGCTGGGAAGTTTCTTGCTTTTCGTTATCTGCTCCCAGTACATAGGTGGCAGTTTTTATCTAAGGTGAAGGGGGGGATTCTGCCTCTCTGTAGGTTTCCTCCCAGCCTGCAGAGAGCTGCCTCCAGCAGCACAGAACAGCTGACACGTGACAGTTCAGACTCCTGAGGCAAACCTTTCCTCGTGGAAACAGGATGATGGAATCAGTAAAGTTGTGAGCTGTAAGAACCACAATCAGGCATACTGCTCTCGAGGGACACTGGTGCTGTCTTCTGTCTGCTGTCCCTCCTGCTGATAAGATGCTGATCACAATTGATGCCTAGAAAATCTACACTGGCCCTGGGTGATGTGTGGGGTCCGTCAGTTGAACCTCAGAGTAATTCTGCCTTAGTGCTGAGGTGGAGGAGAGTGGCTGGGGTGATGCTACAGACCTCCTCTTACCTTAGGAAATGAACTGTTGGCCATCTGACTAACAGGTCGAGAGATGCTGTCCTCCTGAATCAAAACTGGCATTGCTAGGGGTGTTATCTGCTTTCCTTAGTCCTTTGGGGACCTGCTGTCATGCTCAGCTGAAATTGGGGCCCTGTGTCAATTAAGCCCTATTAGTGAAGCTCTGTTTGCTTTGCATTTGTATTTATTCAGCACAGTGCCTTCTGCAAGCCTGGTAGCAGGTGAACTGTGTGTGTGTGAGAAAGTGGTGGCTCTGATTCTTCCTTGGCAAGCAGGAGAGAGGTGAAAATATCTGCGTCTGGGAGGTCGTTGATGGGATCAGTGATGGCTCTTTGGCCATGTGGTATCACTGGATATCACTGCTAACAGGTGGAAACGGAGCAGAGCTGTGCTGCAGACTAATTCATCTTCGGACACGCAGGGGCAGTAACTGCAGGAAAATTATCCTTTGAAATCCTGCCATATCAATGCCTGGACACAGCAGTGTTGTTCTGGGATTAAGGGGCTGATAGAACTGGTTTGAAGAGATGAAATAGTCTCGGGTTCTGTAAACGCATTTCTGGCTGGGGCTGCTTTGCCAGAGGAATTATTTCCCGTCTGGAGCAAAGTGGTTAGGGTTTTGTTTTGTGTTTTTTTGCAGACAGACAGTGCTGTGACCACCCACCCACACTGCAGAGGTAGAGATTTCAGCCCCCAGGGCTCTTTGTGGAATGATGGGCTGGGGAAGATCGTGGCTTAGAAAAAAACAAACCAAGGGTTTCCAACCACTCTACCACACAGTCTGCTTTTCCCAGCAGCTCTAGCTGCAGCCCCTGTTTTAAGAATGGATTATTTTAACATCTTGCTGCCTGCACAGCTCCTGGCTGATGCTGGTGCACCTGCTTGCCCAGGAGCATCGCAGCACGGGTCTAGCAGGACTGGTCCCAGTGGGGCAGCTGTAAGCAGCCTGCCTCTGGGAAAGGGGTTAGTGAGGGAAAGCAGGTTGAGGTTTGCCCAGCCTGGTGGGACACTGCCTCTTCTGCAGTTTAAGGGGTACAGGAGCAATGCAAAGTGCTGCTTAGAGAGGATACCTGGATTGCTAGTGCAAAATGTATTTCTGCATCGTGTCGTTGCCCTGTGAGAGGAGGAAGCCTTTCTTCTCTTTGGGTTAATGGGCTCTCAGTGCTCTTGGGAGCAAAGCAAACAGCCTGCTCAATGCTTCTCTGGCATGGAGGATCCTGGCTTATCTCTGTGCCTGGGGACAAGCTCTGTGGCTCATGGCCACGCACTTTCCCCCCTGCTCCTTTGCAAATAGATGGTGTAGATTTCCAAGAAGGACCAAAACTCTCATAGAGACTGGGCTTCCCAGAACGGCTTGGACTGTCCCTCGTAATCTGAGCTGAGTTTGCCAGGCTGTCTCCAGTGTATGCAGGAGACAGTGTATGCACTGGCATTTCTGCAGGAGTAAACGCTGCCAGAAAAGGGAAGGGAGGAGGAAGCATGAGGAGGGAAAAGAGGGAGGCCAGAAGTATTTGCTTGTCCCCCTTGCCAGCAAGAGCAATTGAAAGCAAATGCTCTCCGGTGTTCCCATCCATGCATTTGTGCTGCTCCACTCCAAGGAGCAGAGCCCAGATTCTGAGCTGATTCTTGCAAGCAGCATCCTGAAATGTGACATGCAGAGAAAAAAAGTTGAAGCGAGCCTCATCTGTGTTTGTGGAGGGCAATGATGTTATATTTGTACAGTCTTGGTCCCTGCTGGATGTCCCATAGCAGCGCAGTGATGCAGAGGCAGACAAAGAAGGAGAATTGCAAATGGTTGAGGTTGGTCGGGTGGCATCCACTCTCCAGACTCCTGTTGAAGTGTGCAGACTAAAAAGATAGTAGTGTTTCAGTGGCTTTTCTCTTTTTTTTTCTTTCAATCTCTGCATGCAGCCCACTCTGAAACCAAAAGAGCTGTCTCAGACAGAACAAATAGACATCTGGCTTCCTTGAGAAGAGCCTTTCTCAGAAGCTGTCCGTACCGAGCAGCATCAACAAATGGCCTGATTACAGCTGGCAGCCTGATAGCAGCCTGATCTATAAGTGGGGTGACTTTGTACTGCTCAGGAATCCCTCCCTGTGCAATGTGGAGCTGTGCTGTCTGCCTGCCGGCGTCTGCAGCGGAGCTGCTGGAGCCAGCGGTGCACCAGCCCTGCCTGGATGCTCTTTATGGACCTGTATTAAGCCTCTCCCATTGCTCATCCCCTTTTTCTTCCACCTGTTAAATTCCTGCTTGCATATCATGTCTCTGTTGCTGCACGAGGTGGACTTTTTGCAGTGGGATAGAGCAAAACCTCTGGGCACTGTGGTAACCCACGTAACAGGTACAGCTCCATGTGGATTTGAAATTGTCAAAAAGCATGTGAACGCTTGGATTTGGAATGCTGCCCCCAACCTCTTTCAGCACTAACATTCCTAACAATTAAAGCCTGAAAGAGTTTTTAACCATCTCGTTGGCTTCCCAGTATTTGTGGTGTTTGCACCTCCACATCCTCCCAGCTTGGACAGAGGAAACAAGTTCAGCATTTCTTCCTTCTTTGGGATGGGTCCAAGTCCCTGCAAGGAAATGTCTGTTTCAAAAATAAACACTTGGCTGTAGAACAGTGGGAAGAGGCAATCAAACTTCTTTTGTACTTAGATCTTGTAAATGCTTGCATGAGGTTTTTCTGAATTAAAACCAAGAGCTGAGCAGGCGATCAAATGCTCCCATCGAGAGGGCAGGGGATGGATTTTGTCCTGATAGATTCTCTGAGCTGTGCCTTTGATTCTCTTTGGAGAGCTGTCAGTCACACCACTGTGGCTGTCAGCCACTCGGTGGTGGCTGTTGTGGCTGCCTGAATTCACACTCAGTCCTGCTTGCAGCCTTAGCCATGACTGCCAGCCTCCTACCCTGAGTGCAGTTTGGGAGAGGCTCTTCAACTCTTTACTCCCTGCATTTGCCAAGGTTGTATCGCAGAGCTAAATTATCTCAGCTCATTATTGCAGCTTCCCTAAGTTATCACCCTCTCTGTCCACAGGAGCAATGGGAGAAGCAGGTCAGAGAGGAGGGGACACCTCTGACCAAGTACTATGCCCAGTGGAAGAAGCTAAGAGAGAAGGAGATACAACTGGAAATCACCGGCAAAGAAAGAGTAAGACCAAAACACCTTCCTTACTGCACATCACCTGTAACTATGGCAGGGAGAGAGCCATGTCCTGGCAGCAGTGCCTGTGTGCCCTGCCTGTACCCTGCTAGCTTGCCCAAGTTAATAGAGCGTGGTTGAAGGAGTGCCAGGGTGAACTTGTCTCTGTCCCTGTTCAGGCTCGTGCTGCGTGACCATTGGAGAGGTGGGACCTGCTGTCTGCACAGAGGTGCCCAGCCTGCCATTTCTTTTATCTTCTGCCAAAGGGAAGGCTCTGTATCCACTCCTGCACAGTCTATGTGCAGGAGGTGGGGGTGGGAGCTGTGTTTACATTAGGAGTCTGAAGGAAAGCTGTCTCGATGCTAATGCAATGAAAGTGGCTGAGCTAGGCTGCTTGGCCAGGGAGCAGGAAATAGATGTAATTGGTGTCTCCAGCGTATGGTGGGGAACAATTAAAATAATCGATGGGACATGAGCATGACTGGCTTTGAGCCAGGTCCCAGAGTGCAGCAGAAGACATGGGAGATCCTGGAAGCGCTCAGTGCTCTGTGCTGAGATAAGGGCAGGAGGCTGAGGTTCCCTGGGGTAACTGGAGGGCTGTTGCTTTGGCATGGCGTGGCTCAGGAGGATGACTTTCAGAAACCAGGGGAAGTCTCAAGGGCAGTGATGGGGACTTGTTCCCTGCTGGAGAAAGTGGGCTGAACGGATCAACTGCAGAGAGAGAGATTTTGGAGTTAGCTTTCAGATGGGCCTGTGGCTGCCTGACATCTTTGCTTGGTGAATGGGACTGTTGTCTCTCTCGGTGGGGACTGCTAGCTTAATGATGCAGCATTGTGAGCCCCAGCAGGAGAGTGAACACCATGAGGCCCATTAGGGCTGGGAAAATCCATGTCCCATTAGCAGCCATTGGGGGGAAAAAATAATAACAGGAAAAAAAATCAGCCTGGCTCTCAGCTGCCATGAGCTGCAGCTTGCCTTGTGTAACAGTGCCGACCCTGTCTGTCCATTTGCTTTTCCCAATGGTTTTTAATGGGATGCAGACTAATCAGCTTCGTGAGACTCAGCAGATAGTAACCTTCTATCTGGGAATTAAAAGACTGACCTCCAAATTACCTGATTACTGCTGCTGGGTGCTGAGCACAGGCTGTATCTGTGAGCTGGGGCTCAGCACAAGTCCTCATTCCCTTGCTTTGGGATGGCTTCACAGCTGGGAGGGATTTCTGGGGCCTTTATTTTGAGGTGCCCAGCCTGAACAGTTGCAGCCCTGCTTAGAAACCTGTGTGATGTGTTGAAGGAATGCATAAGGAGTCACCGTGAGACCTTGGGTGATTTTTGCATTTCATTTGCTGCTGCTGCTGCAGAGAACTGTGACCAGGGCTGTGGAAAACAGGGCTCACAACAGGGACCTGGGCAGTTGTCAGATCTGCTTTTTCCCTTCTGTTGGCTGTTCCTTGTGCAGGGACTGAGACACTTCCAACCCCAGCTCTGTCCTGGTTGGGCAGTGCCAGGCTCCTGTCTCGCTGCTGCAGGAGAGCAGTGGCAGCTGGCTATGGGGTGCCATCAGGGCAGGAGCTTGGTGCTTTGCTCTCCTCTCTGTCCACCTTCTGACTTCCCATCCTGGTGCTGCAGATGATTGCCTGTAAGTACTCAGCTCCCACAATCAATATTGCTCAGCTGGGGACCATAACCATGAAACAGGTCGGCAGAAATTGCTGGAATTGGCTGCAGGAACAAATGCACAGCTCCTTCCCCTTCCTAGAGGGCTGCCTTTGTGGATGGAGTGTGCCTGTCCCACTGGGGAAGCTCCTGGCAGGGCTGGGGAGGGCAGTGGGCAGAGAGGAGTGCATGGAGGGCTGATGGGTGGGAGAGCAAATGAGTTATTACTTGTAGGGCGAATGTTTCCAAGCAAGCTAATGTGTGCTAATGCATGAGTGCTTCCCAGGAGGTGTGCAGCCAGGCACAGGCAGCGGGCAGCTGATGTTCAGAGTGCACTTGGGATTTAATTTGCATTCTGATTATCTTCGCCCTGCTGGCCTGAGCCCTGGCAAGTAAATCCTCCCTCTAATCCCCCTCTGGAGAGGTGTAAAGAGCGGTGAGGTGGTGTCAATTGCAAGTACTTAATGGCATTGATATTGGCTGTGCCTGCAGCGGTGAGGCTTGGCCCACTGATCTCCATCGGGGCCAGCAACAGGGTGAGCCGTGGTGCAGACAGACCCTTCAGCACCTTACCACTGAGCTGTGCTGAGTGTGAAGCCAAAAAAACAATGCTGCTATGGCTGCCACAGCTTTTGGCATCGGTGGAATATGTCAGAGATGACCAAAACAGCCTGCATGACTTGCATTCCAGAGCTCTGGGACAGCCAGCTTGTCAGGGGTGTCCTGGTGAAAAGCCAAGGTGCCAGCAGTGGGCTGCCCTTTAGCAAATGTAGTGTAGTGCATAAAGATCAGGGGGGCAGTGGTGCTCTGCGTGTGTTGTTCACCTTGGCAATGGGCTCACAGATCTGTCCGCTGGTTGGCAGCAGGCAGACCAACTGCTCTCACAGGGCAGAGCCAAGTTCATGTGTCGTGCATTTTATGTTCAGAAGTACAAACTAAAGTTGTTCTCACTGTTGGTTTTGTTGTTTCTTCCAGCTTGAAGACTTGAACTTCCCAGAAATTAAACGCAAGAAACTAGATGAAAGGAAGGAGGAAGATAAGAAGGAATTCAAGGACCTGTTTGAGCTGGACACAGACTCTGATGAGGAGAACGTTGGATTCCCCATAAAAGGTACAGCTCTAGGGCTGGGCTGGGCTCCTTGTCCAGCTTTGTCTGTAATGTGGGGCAGTGTAGCTGACCTGGGACAAGAAGTGTTTGCTGTCTGTTGCACAGAGGGTGGAGATGCAGAAATCCATCTTCTCTTAGGGTAAGAATGTTGTTCTACCTGATGGCATGCTTGGTCTCCACTCTGTAAGTCACTGCAAACAGTAACTGCTGTAGGGGCTGGCTACCAGAGCAATCATTGATGGGAGAATGGTCATCCTCTCCTTGTGTGCACTTCTGATGCCTTTATTGCTCAGTTCATGACATTGAAGGTTTCCCTGAGGAAGTCTGAACGCTCCAGAGATGGAGTGGTGTCTCTCACTGGCTGTGACCACGAGGGGGCCACAGTAAATTGTGGAACCTGAAAAAGTTCACCTCGAGGCTTGAGAAAAACTTCTTTGTCACTGGGAAAAGTTTGGGCTATTGCAAGTCTAACCAATGTGTTATCATTTATGTAGAAGGGAGGCTTGCAGGAATGTGAGATTTTCTTGTTTAGAGATTTGATCTGCAGATAAGAGACTTGTGTGTGGCACACATGAGGTGTGAGCATCAGTCATGAGATTAGCACAGAAGTAATGCATGTTGGCTCCCTCGCAGGGTGCTGTGATACAGGAGGAAGAAGCAGTCAGAAAACTGACCTTGCTGAGGCTGAGGTTGGTGTGTTTTTGTAGGATGAGGTCCTGTGCAGCAGCACACAAAGCTGTGTTTGGAGTTCTTACTGGAAAGAGCCAGTTCTGGAGTCCTGGGGACCTGTAGATCTCTGCAGAGGAGTTACTGAGAGGTCTCACTGGCTTACCTTGTGGCTTGAGCTCTGCAATGTCAGCACCAGCACTGTTGATTAATCTGGGGGCTTTCTAAGTGAATGAAGAGGGCGATGGAGCTGTGCCAGTGAGCTCAGACCAAACTCCTAACCCTGTGAAGGGGACTTTCATACAGGTTTGCCTGCTCAGGGTCGCAGCATTGCACTCCTAACCAGGCAGTGCTGCCTTGTTCTGGTTGCTTTATTTTGGTCTGCATCTGGCTGGAAGCTGCATGGGGATGAGTGAACAGCAACGTGAAAGGAAGGAGAGCAATGAGTTTTCAATCATTTCTTAATCTGGTGGATCTGAGGGGAGATTCCCCTTGCCCTCACCTTATGCTCTGTGCAGGTGGAGCTGAACGGACCCCCCCAGAGGGGCAGGAATGGTGCCCCTTTGGAGCAGAGAAAGCACTGGGCAGGCCAGAGTCGCTTGGTTGGCTCTCTGCAAGGTGTGAAGAGAAAGGAGTTTGCACCTTTTAGGAACCACCAAGCAGGCAAGGGTGGAAGGAGCCCTGCGGTGGGGAGGAAAGCATGGATTTGATCAATGTGTGTCACCAAGGAGGTGGGGGAGCTCCTGCATTCCTCTCATTTCCCAGCTGACAGCTCTCCAGGGGGGGAGGCGGCCGCTCCTGGAGATTATTAATGGCTGGGAAAGAGGTGTGGGCAGCCTGGTGGTGCAGCAATTAAAGTGAGGAGGCAGCGTGCAGTGAGCCAGCCCAGCCGTCTGCGTTAGGTGCCGGTGTGCTGCTAATGAACTCAAACGGCTTTCTTCATTTATTCCTCACGTAATCATATTACATCAATTTAATGCCAGGCCGGTGGGGGCCGGGGGTGTGGAAAGAGAGCTTAGTTCTATTCTTGTTTCCTAGCAGAATAATCACGGCAGAATTCCTGCTGCACGCAGGGTCCAGGGAAGGAGATACGCAATCCTAAGGAGCAGGGAGCTCGAGCCTGACAGGTGTGCTCCTACCTAAGGCTCAACTTCTGCCTGCAGAATGCACCAGGACCTGCGTGCATGATACAAAAGGAGGCATGCTCCGAGCTCAGGGTGTGCAGGAGCAGCCCGGCTCCACTCCCTGCCCACAGCTGCTCTCTCTGCGTGCTCCCAGCCGAGCTGTCGGCGCTGCCGCCGGCCCTGCCTGATGGATGAGCGCGCGCCGCTGCCGGAGCTCTCAGGTGCCCATCAATATGCTCGGCGCCGGCAGCAGCGCTGCCATCCATCTCCTCAGCTCTCTGCATGGCTGCCCGGGAGGCTCCTGCTGTGAGATGTGGCTGTGGCTGCCCCTGGGGCCGCGGCGCTGACGGATGGCGGCGAGCGATGAGCTGGCAGCCAGCTTATGGATGGTTCCGTGGCCAGCCTGGCTGGATCGGCTGCTGGGAAGGGAGGATAAGGCAAAAAAAAAACCAACAAAAGAGATGACAAAATGAGAAGGATGTGCACCAGTTTCTTAGCAGAGAGACTGACTGATGCGTGGGTTAATGGCAATTTTGGATGCAGGGGAAGGGAGGTTGCAGCAGTGAGCTGGGCTTAGCTTGGGGCTGAAAGGAGGTGAGCAGAGGCTGTAGTTGTGCTCTCCCTGTGCAGGATGCCTTTGCCATTTAGACACATGGTGATTCAGTGCTCGGGGGCAGTCTGATCCAGAGGCTCTGAGGTGCTTCTCTGCCCAGGCCGTGCACCCAGAGGCTCTTGGTGCTGCTTTCCTGACTGCTTTGGACCTGGTTAGGAGGGGATTTGCAGTGATAGCTGGTTCTGGACCTTTCTGTTGTGACTTTTGGAGGGAATGAAGCTCAGAGGGTTTATAAGGATGCCCTGAACCATGCAGCCCATGTCTGCAGTTGTGTATAGCAGCTGAGGGATGGAGGCTGTACACTATTGCTTCCAGGAGCCAGCCCTTCTCTTGGCCCAGCTTCATGACTTGTGCTTTTGCTAAGTCTGTTCAGCAGCCCCATTTCTCCTCATTGTGCTCTGCTGTCCATCTCCCTTTCCCAGCACTCACAGCTCCCTGAGCAGTGCAGGAAGGTGTTTTCCTGACCATCTCAAATGCCTATTTGTGGATGAATTCAAGCCAGAGGCCTCTGAAATGCTGTGCATCGTTCTCTGGGCTGTAGTGTGAAGGCCTTTGGGCAGCACACCAGCAAGAGCAGTGCAGTGAGGTTCCCTCCAGCACGGGGAGGTGAACATTGGGGTGTTGGTGATGTGCCCTTTGTGTGTGCTTCCTAATCTTGTGCTCCTCTTTGTGTTTGCATTGACAAAGTACAAATACTTACAGGGAAAGCCAAAGGCAAGGTGGCATCAGACGACAGCTCAGAAGGCAGCAGCAAGGAAGACTATGGCGAGGATGATGAGGATGAAGAGGGAGAGTATGAAATCGAGGAGGACGAGGAAGATTTAGAGGAAGACAGTGACTCAGATGGTGAGTAGTGCACCTGGGCAAAGGGAAAAGGAATTATTGATGGCCGGAGGCTGGTCTGTATCCTGGGGTCTTTCCTACAAAGGAGCTGTCTTCTCTGTTCTTGCTCTGCTGCTGTTTTGAGCTGCAGGGTGTCAGGAGGGCTTCTCTCATACACACTGTGTGGACAGGGAGACCTGTCAGTTCTGTGCTCACACTGAGAGCTAAAGGGTTAAGGGCTTTGCAGCCCTTGCTCTAACAAGCCACCAGTCCCTTTCATCTCCGTGCAGGGGCCTCATGCAGAGAGGCTCAAACAAATGCTTGAAGTAGAGGCCACCCCAGCAGGCTTTGCTTGAAGGCTCCCTGTGGGTTACTCGTGCAGGGGAGTGTGGTGGGGGTACCTCACCTTTCCTTTGAGCAGTGCCAGGGGCACAAGGGGCTGCACAGGGGTAGCCCTTAGCAGTTGCTCCTCCCAGGATAGGTCAGCTAGGAGATGTTGGCCAAGCCCTGCATTCATCTGTTGTTTTTTTTTTAACACTGTAGGTAAGCAGTGCAGGCTCTGCAAGAAGCAGCTTTGTTCCATGCTTGGTCCTGCTTGCTTCTCCCAGTGTGTAGTGTTTGTGTGGTGCTGGGCCAGCAGCTCTGTGCCATCCCTGCCTCCTGCACAGAGCTGCAGCCAGCTCAGAGCCTTCTCTGTGCCCAGCAGCACAGTAACCACGTTCAGCTCCTGCCTGCCCCTGCCAACTCGCTGCGAGCTGAGCAGACGAGAGTGGGGGCTGCCAGGGCTCTGCTGCTCTGCTCTTTTCTGGATGGGTTTATCTTCACCATCACTTTGAGCCTGGGTGTCAGAGGACCAAGCCTCTGCTCCACTGCATGCCTTTGGGTGTCATGTGTGGTTGTGGGGAGCAGCCACAGAAGCTCCTGTGGTGCTGCCTTTCTTTACCAGTTTGGGGGGCGACGAGAGCAGGAAGGGGGAAAGAGTCCAAGTGAGAGCAGAACCTGATTTCATGTGGCAGATGGCTGTGGCTTGGCATGCACAGCCCACCCTCAGAGCCCAGAATAGATGGGTATTTGGTGCATGTTCTGACAACGTCAAAGGATGGAGAGAGAGCATTTTCCCTCTCTGTTCTTGGCATGTGCAGATGAGCTTAGTGTAATGGGAGCAGGAACTCTTGGTCCTCCCTTTTTTCACCCATAGTGGCTGCTTCTTTCCCTCTTGGCTGTGCTCTCACTGGCTGAACACCCATGGGTGGCAGCAGGGCATTGCTCAGGGTGGATGGATGGGTCCTCCAGGCCTTCAGCTCCATGCTGAGCATCCCTGCCCTGCTTTTCCACAAAGCACACAGGTCTGGTGGTGTAGCAGGTCAGAGCCTGTGAGACCAGAGGTAGGAACAGGCACAGCAGTGACTTTGCTCTCCTATCTCCCCCAGTACTCCGAGCCAGCACTGTACATCACCCTGCAGTACTCTACTGCTATCTGGGAGCTGCAGCAACACTGATAAATTAATGAGTGTCTGGCATTAATTAATGACGAGTTGCCTCCACCTGCCTCAGTACAGCAGGATTTACACCTCTCCCTCCTTCCACCCCCCAGAGGAAGACAAGGCAGCCCCACGGGGCTCACAGAGGAGCAGCCCCCAGGCGCTGTCACGTTCCGACCTCGAGCAGCTGGCCCAGGGCGAGGAGGATGTGGTGGAAGATTTGGCTTTCTCCGATGATGACTGAGTCCTCCCCGACCCTGCAGCCCCCCTGGCTGGTTCTCCAGGAGGCGGTAAGCTCTTGGGGCAGGAGGTGCTGCCCATGAGGACTGTTGCAGTGAGGCACGGCACTGAAGCTGCTTGGACTTCTGCAGGTTTTTCGACCCATGTTTTTTTTGGTAATGTTCTGTGGTCACATCAAAGCCAGTCAAACTGGTGTAGGTAATAAAAAAGCCCGCGTGAAAATCTGGTTTAAGTAACACAGGGGTCAGTTTCAGCTCCTGCTGGAGCAGCTGATCAAGTGGGAAGGACAAGCTCTTTGCACGAGGACCTCCTCTCTGCCCATCCAACCACCCCTGGGCTCTGGGGTTCTCTCCAGACCCTTCCCCCAAGGGCTGTCAGGGGTCGTGTAGAGCATTTAGAGCTTTCTATCACTGCAAGTGGAAGCCTTTTATCAGCAGCACTGGAATCATTACATCCATCTGCCACGCTGGCTTTATGTATACTGAAGAAATTCACCTTAAGGAACAAAGGTTGGGCTATGGGAGGATGCAAAGGGAAGGGCTGAAAAGTTGGATGGAGTAGGAAAAATTAAATCTAATAGTGTAAGGAAATACACAAGTGACCTATAGCCCCATGCTAAGTGATAAGTCAGTGACTGCAGATGTGACTGAGCCCTGCCTTCCTCCACAGTGCTGCTCCCCAAAATTACTGCACAGGTAAACAGGCAATTGCTGCAGTCATACAGCAGCGTGGGCTGTTTGCTTCTGCTTTATCTGAGCTCACAGTGTCTTTTTGGAGAGGCAGAAACAGGAACAGAAAGGGTGTATTTTTTTTCCAACTGCACTGACAATAATTATCAGCCTCAGAGTCCCAGAAGGGGAGGGGGGAGGAAGTTTCCTCCAAAATTAATAATTTATTGTTATATTTACAGCTCCCTCTGCGGGGGCAGAGCACCTGCTGCTTTGCTGGGGCTTCAGAGCTCAGGGCTGAGGCTCTGTACCTCTGATGGCAGGGACACAAAGGAGCCTGGGATGGAAACACTGGGGCCCTGCCTTCAAGACAAACACGTTCACTTACCTTTACTTCTTGTAAGGTAGCTGGGCATGGTGCTCATTGCCCCCACTTCACAGTGGCAGCAGCACAGCACACAGCAAGGAAAGCATACAGCCATGCCAGGGGCTCAGGAGGCCAGGTACTGTTTGTAAACGGAGTGGTGTCCTTTTTTATTCAAACTGATTGCTGGAAAGCATCTTTTTTTATTGTGATGTGATGGATAATGACAAGGGGGGGGGGGGGGGGGAGTTGGGTTTTTTTTGTTGGTTTTTTTTTCTTTTTTCTCTTTTTTACAATATAAAGAAGCTAATGTACCACCAAGCTATTGGGTAAGAAAAAAAAAAAAGATGGCAGCACGTGCAGGGTTTCAACAAAACAAAAAGAGGAGAGGGAAGGAGACAGAGAGAGAGAGAATAAGAAGTACCACATGTGATTGTTTGTGATTGTTGCTCACAACTGTACAGGTCACAGGAGGTTGCCCCCAGGAGTTACCATTGCATTCACAGTAGTCAAAGCTCTGCCTGCTGTTGTTGCCCCCCCCCCGCCCCCCCCCCCCCCCTTTCTGGGGGCACACAGGGACCTCTGTCCCATGGTCTGCAGCAGGCCTGAATGTGCAACGACAGCCACCTCTGTAACAAGGCTTGAAAAAGAACAGGAATCCTACAAACCAACCAACAACCAAAAAAACCCCAAAGGTGTATAAATGAGTCCGCAGTACATGTGACTGGGGGGAGGGGGGGGTTAACCCTGAACTCCCCCAATGAGCACACACTCATTTCTTCCTTAGAGCTCAAGCAAATCCAGCTCTGCAAGGCTGGGCAGAGTCCAGCAGTGTGTGCATGGGCAGCCCCACACTGCCTGTGCCGTACCATCCACACCAGAGTAAACATGGACCACAAACTTGCCTTTTTTTCTTCTTTTTTTTTTCTTTTTCCTTATTTTTGTGTGTGTTTGTGTAACTCGTTGTCTTGTCTTTGGTATTGTTTGCAAAAGTTCACTAGAGATGCATAGACACCTGAATGGAGGAACTGGGCGCAGTTTCCAGGGCAGAGGAGGAGATCCGTGGGAAGGGGGGAGCTCTGTTGGTGATGGATGTTGTGGCTCAGCAGTGCTGAGTCCTGATGGAGGAGCAGTGCCAGTCCCCCCCCCAGTGCCTGGAAGCTCCTCGAAGGCAAAAAGCATTCCCAACAATCACAGCTCTGCTTTCCCAGTGCGTGAGAAGGCGAAGGGAACGGCACCACAGCCCTCCAGCACCGCCTCCCTTCTCTTCTTCACTTGGCCTTGTCTCAATACATCTTTGGATCGTTTATTCCTTCCCTTTTGACAGGTTTTTTTTTTTTACTGTTTTTTTTTTTTTTTTTTTTTCCTTTTTAAGCCAAAAAAAAAAAAAGCAAAACGCATCCCAAAAAAATAACAACAGCAAATCAAACCCTCCTTCCTCTTCGCTCCTCCGTCTCACGCTGCCCAGGGAGGCTCTCCTGCTCCCCAAAAACCTTCCATTCGTTCGACCCATCCTTCAGTTCCAGGAGCAGCTGGGAGCTGTTAGGATGGTGGTTTGGTGGTGTCGCTGAGCCCAGCCCCAATGGCCGGGTTCCCATTCTCCTGCTTGGGGGAGATGCGGCTGGCGGAAGGCAGAGCGCTGCTGAACGGGGAGGAGACGCTGCCTGTGGATGAGGGCCGCAGCTCAGCTGGAGGAAGGTCCCTCTCTGGTGGCCTGAGCCCTGGGGGCTGCAGGGGGAAAGCCATGGGGAATCCAGCCATGTAGAGCACCCTGCCCACTCGCTTGGCCACCTGTTGGAAAGGGAGGAGCGTTAAATGCAAGGGTTGTGTTTTCTTGCTGCTTGTTTTGTGCCTGTTCTATAAAGGGAAGCTCGCAGCACAGCGCTGAACCGAAGTCCACACTGCAGTGCTCAGGTCTTGCTGTCCCATGAAGGGTTTGTGGAAACATGGAGAACCTGCAGCCTGCTTACCTGGCCAGGTGAGGGGAACGTGGAACTCATGTATGTAGCCCCAGGTGAGGGGAACCAGGAGCCCCTGTACATGGCCAGATAAGGGGAATGTGGACCCCACGTACATAGCCAGGTCAGGGGAACCAGATGCCCATGTCCCTGGCCAAGCAAGGGGAAGCTGGAGCTCATGTACCTGGCCAAGTAAGGGGAAGCTAGAGCCCATGTACCTGGCCAAGTAAGGGGAAGCTGGAGCCCATGTACCTGGCCAAGTAAGGGGAAGCTAGAGCCCATGTACCTGGCCAAGTAAGGGGAAGCTAGAGCCCATGTACCTGGCCAGGTGAGGCTGCAGTGCTGGCAGTAGTAGTGGTGACAGCAGGTCCTGCTGCCCTCCTACCGGGGCTCCTTGCTGCCTGCAGCTTCCCTTTGAGCTGGCTGAAGGATACCAGCCTGGTAGCTGTCACTGCAGGCAGCACTGGGCCAATGGAACCCTTCTGCTCTCCTCCTGCTCACCCCAGACCTACCAGGAAGGCTACAGCACGGTCCGTGCCCACTTCTGCACAGCAGGACCAACTCTAAGAGGAAGAGGGGGAAAAAAAAAGAGTCTGGCTATGGGGTGCACAGGAAGCCATGAGCCTGCAGCCTCTCCCTTCCCGCAGCCGCTCTTGCCTCCCAGCAAGGGCCAAAGGCCTCCCAACTTCCCAGCACCTACACAGCTGGTTCACATTTGAGCTTAAACAAAAACACAGGCATGTGCTCCAACCAGACAACTGGGGCATTATTCAGTTAGCAGCATCGGGACGCTGCTCCCCCCCTCGCTCCCCATGCCTTATTATAGAACTTTAAACACTATTGATTAAATTGAAGCAGGGTTTCTCTAGCTTCAGCCCGTATCTCACATTCTCCCCTACCAAATCCAATCTCGGTATGTCTGTGAGCTATTTGGCATCCACTGTTTTTTAAGAAACATAAGAGTTTTATTTCCTGCTGAATTGACCCACGGGGAACAATTGCCCACAGAACCTTTTTATTAGACTCCTCATAAACAGTGAGGGCTGTAGGGAAAGTAGTAAACTCACCATTATTGTTTTACCATCATACAACAAATGCACAGCTTGTGGGTTAGGGAAACCCTGTGTGAGCAGTGCCTGCATGCAAGCTGCCATCCCAGCTACCAGCTACCAGCATGGCACCCTTTGGGGATGGCACCCTGTGTGTTGTGTCCTCTGCAGCCAGCTCCCCATTGGCAGTTAATGGAAGGCAATGAGAAGCTCATCAGGTAGATAGGTGAGCTTGTGGGGTGTTTTGGAGGCCGGAATGAGCCTGCTTGAAACCAGACTGAACAACCGAGTGCAGCTGGGGAAGTGGCCCTACCTGTGAGCGTATCTTCAGTGCTGGCCCCAGCTTCAGCCCCATGTTGTTCAGCAGGTGCTCCTCTGTCAGCAAGGGCAGGGTCTCACCATCAATGGCCTGCTCACGGAATACCTGCAGGGAATGGAGCAGGAGCCAGGCTCAGCACAGAGCAGCAGCACTGCAGGCCATTATCCATGCACGAGACACAGGAGGAAAGCATCTCCACTCTGACAACCCCTGGGGTCACTCCTACTGTTTGGAGAAAGCAGAGCCATCTGGCTTGTAAAGCACAGCAGCCTTCAGTGGGCACACGCAGCCCTCACCCTGCTGGCTGATAAAAAAGCAACTCCACAGAACGCATTCTAATGCACCCAGCCTTGCTCAACTGTGCCATCTGAATGCATTTTTAAACCTGCCCCATCTATCTCCGTGGGCAAGGTGATGCAGGAGTTCTGTGCTGTGAAGGGCTGCACACGTGGGCTTATTGCTCCTTCAAACTAAGCAAGCCAGGTTCTGGGCCACGTCAATCCCATGCCCATTGTGTTGGGTTTGTTGGGTTCTTGCACCCTCTGGCCTTTTCCCACACGAGCATCCCAATCCCACAGCCTCCTCTGCAGGGGATTGGCATGGCACTGCCATCACCCAGCAGCACAGCGAGGGCAGCTTTCTACTCCCTGTCAGATTGCAGGCAGCGTTTTTTTATCGCTGGGCTCCACAAGCAAAACTGCTTATGACTGCAGTGTGTGTTTCTGCTCTTTGACCCTGCAAAACTTAATATGCCCGTTTCCTTCCTCCGAAGACAGCGTGGCCAGGAGCCAGCAGCCTCCCTCCCTTCAGTGCTAAAACCCAAACCAAGCAAAGCAGCCGTCCTCCCCAGCTGTCCCACGGGTGCTCAGCCACCACGGGGACAAAGCTACGTATTGTTGCTGAAGCCTCATCTGCCCACGATGCCCGAGCAAAGCTGCCAAGAGCCGAGCTGTGTGCCCCCAGGGATGGTGGCACGGAAGGCATCCCCAGCACAGGGCATTACCTGAGTGTACTCAGTGCAGCCCGCCAGGTTGGACACGAAGCTGCACACGTCCTCCACCGTCCATTTGCTGATGTCCTCCAGTGCTGGGCTCTCATCGCCATCCAGAAAGAGACCTCCCATAGTGCCTGGGTCAGGGGTGGGAGGGAAGGGTGGGGAAAGGCACATAAATCATTAAAATCCCACACGGGCAACAGCCAGCCTGCAATCTGAATATTTTTCTCCAGCCACACATTCATCTTTAATGACCTGTCAATTAAAGCGTTGGGCAGGGTCAATTCATAGCTTCTTCCTCCTGGAGGTCCCCAGCTTAGCAAGGGGGGCAGGGAAAGGAAAAATCCTAGCTAATGCATTGCATGTGTGCAATGTGCTTCAGCTGCAGGGAAGAGATGGGGGGGAAGGGAGCAAAGAGAGGGGGGAAAAAGGGGAAAAAGGCACAGAACCCAGAGAAGCAGAAGCTCAGTGCCCGGGTTGGGGGCTGTCCCCTGCTCCAGCCCTGCTCTGCCGTGCTGGCAGCTCGCACAATGATAACAAATAGGCAGCGGGCAGCTCGGAGGGATGCACCTTCTGTTCTAATAATGACATGTCACCGGGTGCTGCCGGCCCGGAGGATGCGAGAAGGGCAGCGTTGTTCCCTGCCAAGCCTCTGTCTGCCTCGGTGATAAATGATGGGCCGACGGAGCGGTAATGGATTGTGGAGCAGCACGCAGATGGGGCCCAGCGTGTGGCACCGAGCGGCGCCCATCGTCCCAAGGCAGTGCCCCACGGACAGGTGTCACAGCACGGCCCTCGTGTCCCTGCTGCAACCCAACCCAAAGCCGACCTGCCTATCATTTTTCCTCCAGCCGTTTTGGAAGAGCTGGGAACTCTCTGCAGCCTCTGCTACGGGGATGCACGGAGCAAAAGAGCCCTTAGGAAAAGACCCAGGGCTTGCTCTGCGAAGCAGCAGCAAAATCGGGAACGCTGATCGCTGCCAAAGCCTGCAGACAGCGCTGGTGATGGAAATGCAAAGCGATGATAATAAATGGCTGTTAAGGAACTGGCGGTGCCGGGGGCAGCGAGCCCACCCGCAGCACGGCTCCCTGCCGAGCCCCAGCGCCGCGCTGCCTCCTGCTAATTGCTCTGCTAATTGCTGCGAGCTGAGGTGGGTTCGGGCTTTTGGCTGATGGAGAGGTGGTGCGGTGGATTCCCTGCCTTGTCCCAGCCGTGCAGCTTGCTGCAGGGGGCGATTACACACACACACAGCCCAACCATTTGGGCTTGGAAGCTGGGTGAGCACCTCCCTTCCCAGCACACCACTTCTGGCCGTTCCCATTAAGAATTCCCACTGCCTCTTCCTGAGTCCTGCAATGGGGAGATGCCTCCATCCATCACACTATCCAGCCTGTGCGTGTGGCTTGGACTCAACTTTGTTCCTGCTGGCAATTATCACCATCCTTGTCTTCCCTCAGTGCAAACGGAGACCTTTAAGCTCATTAAAAGGTGTTTGCTTCCCGCAGCCACAGAGAAGAACCGTAGAATCATTAAGGTTGGAAAAGACCACTTAACACATCAAGATCCCCCCTGCCCCATCACCACCATGCCCGCACGCAACCACAGAGTCCTTAAAGCTGGAAAAGACCTCTAAGAGGCTGACCCACCACCATCACCACGTTCACTCACAGAATCATCAAACCACAGAACCATTACGGTTGGAAAAGACCATCAGACCATCCCATGCAACGCCACGTCCCTCAGTGCCACATCTCCATGGCTTTTGAGCTCATCCACGGGCAGTGACTCCACCGCCTCCCTGGAGACCCTTTTCCCAACACCCAGCCCCGCTCTTCGGCACTCTGCTGCACCCCGAAACCCACCTGCATGGAAGTAGGGGCTCATGGTGTACGGGAAGCCAAAAGGCAGCGGCTGAGGTGGCGGGATGGAGGCTGGCGGCAGGTACTTCACCTCGCTCTTGTTGATGCCAGCACCAAGCAGGTGGCTGGGGGACTCAGCACTGGAGGAGCTGCAGGGCGCATTCTGGCTGCCGGTCCCTTCGCCCAGCTCCTTGCCCCCCTCGCACCCTTTGCCCGTCTCTTTGCACTCCTTCAGCTCCGTGGCTGAGCCGCTGCTCTCTGCCTTCAAGCTCTCCGCTTTCTCATCGCTGACGTCGGCGTCGCTCTCCGAGTCCTTCATCTCCTCATCATTACAGTCCTGTGCTCCGTCCCGCGCCCGCGGCTCCGCCGCTTCCTTGGCCTCGCTGGTTCCCTGTGGCTCGGCACGGTGATGTGCCGCCTTCCGGCTGCCCCGCCGCGGCTGTTCCTTGGGCGGCGTGGAGCTGCTGGGGATGCTGGGGTTGAGGGACAGCAGCGGTGCGTTGTTGTGCCGCAGCACCAGCATGGCGTTGCGTCGCGACAGCTCGTCCCGCAGCGGGTGGCCCTCGGGGATGTCGTGCACGTTGCGCAGGGCGGGGTGGTCCGGGGGCAAGCCGGGGTGCAGGCTTAGAGGGTCACCAGCCAGCAGTCGTTGCCGGTGAAGGTTCTCCAGCTCCTTCTGGCGGATGATCTCAGCCGACATCTCCAACCTGCAAGGAGAGAAATGGGGGGAAAAATGGAGAGGGGGCTCCAAAGCTTGCTAACCTCACTGGAGCCCGGGGGCGCCTCAAGTACAGCCCCTGCACACCCACAGGCATTTGTCTCGCCTGGCCAGGCTGCTTAGGTGCAGCTCCTCCAGACTGGCATCGTGCACCATTCCACAGGTGAAGGGGAAAGGCAGCGGGGGGCAAAACAAGGCAGCGGAAGGGTAGCAAAGGGAACAGAGGGCAATGGAAGGTAACGGAAGGCAAGGGGAGGAAAAGCAATGGAAGGGAAAGGAAAGGAATGGGAGGCAAGGGGAGGCAAGAGGAATAACAGAAGGGAAGGCAAAGGAAGGCAACAGAACAAAAGGGAAAGGATAGAAGGTAATAGAAGGTTATGAAAGAGAAGGGGAAGTAATGGATGGCAACTGAAGGGAACGGAAGGCAATAGGAGGCAATGAAATGTAATGGAAGCCAAGAGAAGGTAATAGGAAACAACAGAAGGCAACAGGAGGCAGTGGAAGGCAACGGGAGGCTTGTCTTCTGCACCAGCCCTCTGTACTCCTTACCTTGCCAGGTTTTGCTTTCGTAGCATCTCTTGCTGCCGTGCAAACATCTCTGCTTGTGCCGGCTGTAGGAACCCGTAACCTGGGGACAGGGAGGAGAACACTGGGTTATTCATCTCTGCGTGCAATCCTGGCTCACCCAGAGGGCCAGCTCTCCAGACGGCTGTGCAGGGAAGGGCTGTGCTCACCTGGTGTCTGGCACAAGGCTGAAGGCACCCCGAGGAAAGGAGGTCGCAAGTGGGGCCCCAGGGCAATATGGGGAGCGTTCTGGGGCGAGAGCAGAGGCGGCGGGTGGGTTATCTCCCTGCAGGAAACAGAAAAGAAATCCACGCTGAACACCTGGAAGCAGTGATGGGAAGGTGCTGGCTTAGGCAGAGCATCTCTTCTGTGCACCAAGGCCGAGATAAAAAGATGTCCACTGCCCATATGTAGAACTTGAAAAGAGGAATGCAAGCAGGGAGTGGAGTCCATGCCAACAATTGCTTTGGGAGCTGGATGGGCCGGTCAGTGAGATGCAGGAGATGTGAGGGGTGGGAAGGGGACAATGCATGGAAGCATGGCAGGTAGATCTTGCTTGCTTGCAAAGAACAAAAAATAGGAGAAAACAAGAACATGCAAGAAAGGAATAGGAGCCAAGGTCTCTTCCATTAGTCAAATCTGCCCTGGGAGCCTGCAAGCAAATCTCTGCTTTCCGGCTGCACGTCTCTTAATTCCTTTTGATGGCCACTTACAACATTATTACCTTCACCGGGGCATCCAGAGGCAGAGCCAAGTGCTGCGCCATTTATTTTCATTTTACAGCATCTCCCCATAAAATCTGCTTTGGGAGAGACTGGAAGGCAGCGGGGAGGAACGGGGACGTGGGAGTGGGGGACAAGGGGAGAATCCCAGGCGGGGACGGATTGCCAGCAGGGCACACAGCGTGAGGTGCCACGGGCAGATGGCTGCACAGCACTGCAGCTTTCCAACGGCCACTGCAAGAGAAGGATGCCGCCCTCTGAAATTCCTCCCCTTCCCGGCCGCCTCCGGCTCTCCTTCCCTCCCTCCTTCCTCCCCTAGCTCTCCTCTAAACTAATTGCACAGCTCGCCGTGTCTGGAGGAGAGCCACGGATCGATCCGTCGCTGCTGAAATGTTAATGCTAATCGTATAACCGCTCCGCCAGCACCTCGCACTTCGGTGGCAGCTCCAATTAATCTCAGGTAACGCAGCGCCGTGACCTTCGGCTCCGAGCCGGGGCAGCAGCCAAGCGATGCTTATGTAATTACACCATGAAGTGTGTAATCACCTGCCCTAATCCCCGAGGCCTCACAATTAGCTGAGGCCTCGGTCGCTGGGCTGCCAAGTGCTTTGCCACCCCGGACAGCCTGCAGATGAATAACGGACAATTAAAGCGGCATGACGGGGGCGAGGAGGTGTCCGTTCGATCGTAATTAGCTGTAATCATGGGGAGACGAGGCTGGCAGACGTGCTGTTCGTTTGATAAGAAGCAATTTAGGGAACGGAGTCGGCTTTTAACCGTTCCCCGGCCAGGCAAACGCTGGGTGCAGCCCCGTATCTGTGGGCACAGAGAAGGGGAATCGGCGTGGGGAGAGCGGGGCTGCCCACAGAGATGCTTAAAAACCCTGATTTTAGCTGAGAAGAGTCAATCTGTGCTGGGGACCAGGGCTGGGCATGGGGAAAATGGAAGGCTCTCTGGTTAGAGGCAAGCAGAGCGTTAACCAGAGGACGGTTTTGTGCGTAAGGTTGCACGCTGTGATCCCAAAGGAATCCACACCCGCTCTTGCTCAGCCCCTCTGCTCCATGAGGAGCTGCGCCACCCCCGGCCCTGCAGGAGCTGAGATGCTCAGGGCTGGGAAGCGATGCTCCGCTGGGAAGGAGCGACCGTGCTGCCATGCACATGGCCAACAGCGGCGGGGACCCCAATGGGATGTGGAGATGCAGCCTCAGACCAAAAGCCAAAGCCTCGCGCCCTCCTCCCTCAGGCAGATCTCAGCCTTCAGCTGATCCTTCCCTTCCTCCTCTTCTTCTGCCTCCCTGAAGAAGGGCTGAGCTGCACTCCCAGAGCACCAACGCAGCCCTGGGCCATCGCATCCGATAAGCCTCGCCTTTGCAATGAGCAATTCTGTGACCGTCAGAGTGCTCCTGCATATTGCCCCCAGCCCTCTTTTCCCCCCTGCCATGCCAGCTGGAGCCTCCTGAGCACAGTATTAGGGGATTTGCACTGCATGCTGCTAAATTTGATATGTCCTTTAACAGGAGACAAATGGTTCGCAAGGCTTAAAAAGTATCGACTTTTCCTTAACAATAAGCGCTAATGGCCTTCAAATAATCAATATTTAAAGTCATTATGGGGTTACACATTATACTGTTAAATCGGAGCCTCACGCTTTAACCCCATCGCATCCTCCCAGCGTGCTCCAAAGGCTGCGGTGGGAGATGGGAACGGGGCTGGGAACACAGATTGGAAGCAGCAAGGCGTGGAAATAAATTTAGAACGGCTGGAAGAAGGGGGAATAAGAAGGCATGAGAGCTCTGCTCCCTTCTGCTCTGCGTTTGATAGGAAGAGACACTTGAAACCTGAGGTAAGAGGCAGGCGGCACGCAGCTCGGGGCTGGCTGGCTGTGCTGGCAGCAGGCTGCAGCCATCATCATGACACCTCCCAGCTCCATCCTTCCTCCTTCCAAACCTTTTTCTAGCTCCAACCCCAACCGCCCTCCCCTACAACCTGCCTGCTGTAGGAGCTCCATCCCTGAACCCACCTGGAACCCCAGCCCTGCGCCCACCAAGCTGCTTCTGCTGCTGGGAATGGAGCAGCCTACATCCCACCTGCAGTCTGCCTCCATCACCACCTCCTCAATGCTCAGTGCCCACCTGAACCTCTGAAATTTCTTACCCCTCTGCAGCAGAGGTGCACAAAAGCTGCTTTGATTTACCCTGATACAGAGCACGGCCCAAGTGCCCTGCTGACAGCTGCAGGCAGGACACATGCTAGGAGTTAACCCACAGCAAGAGTTACCCCATGGCAGGAGTTAACCCAGTGCTTTCCTGCTTAGCACTGTGCAGCATCCCAACGGCTCTCGGGGTGCTCAGGCACCCAAGGAGACTGCACCAGGAGCAGGATGCACAGACAGGGCCCTGCTGCTGGTGTCTCAGGCCTGGAGCTGCTGGATTGGACCATGCTTCCTTTGCTTCCCTGCCTCATTCCCACTGACACGACTCGTTCTGCTTGTGTGCAAGCTGGCACGTGGCTGCCAACATCCTGCTTTGTGCTGCTCTGCTTTGACTGCAGTTCTCAGGGGCTTTCCTGGACCGTATGCTTTCAAAGCAAGGAAAACAATCACAACGAGGGAAAGTGAAGCATAGGGTGACTTCCTGAGGGCTGCACACACAGCTGGCACAGGTACCCAGCAGCCTTATGGATGGGCCACACCTGGGGGTGCTTTGTGCACCTGCACTGTGGGTATCCAAATTGGGGGGGGAGAGGGGGTGACCCAAAGGGCAGGGGAAGGTCTGCACCCAGCCCTGTGGGATTCCTCTGCTCTGGATGGAAGGCGGAGGCTGCAGCTCCTGTGAGCATCCCCACCTCCCAGATCTGGTGGGGAGGCACGAAGCACTCAGTTCATTTCCCTTTGGAGTTGCTGATTACAGAGGGCACGGCTGGGGAGGGGAGGGCCGGCTTCCCAGCACTGCTGGCAGCAAGAGAGAGAAGCCTCGCCTCGTTCTTCCTCAAAAAAAAAAAATAATAATAAAAGGAAATTTCTTCTCTTTTTCTTCCATCCCAGCACATTCCTTCTGCCTCTCATCTGGAGAAGCCACAAAACACAAACTTCAATGTCTCCACTTCGCTCTGGGCAGAGCCGGGCAGGGGGTCTGGGCTTCCCACAGCCACAGGGTGGGCGCATCGCCTTCTGAACACCCCGTGTTACACCTGCATGAGCTGCAGCCCCCCTCCCCAGCCCCTCAGCGGTGGGTTACCTGTCGGGGAAGTGGCTGTCCCTGTGCTGGGGGAGGCCCTGCTTCCTGCGTTGCGAGGACGAATTGCCGGCAGTGGGGATGTGAGCTTCCATCGCTCCCGGGTTCCGCGCAGCTGCCGCCGCCGCCACCTCCTGCCGAGCCCGGAGGAGATCTGGGGAGAAGGGAAGCACTGAGCCCAGGCCCCGCTAACCCTGGGGTCCCTGGTGTCCCCCCCCCCCCTCTTCCTCCCAGACACCCCCCCTCTCCCTGCCCCACTTCCCCCTGCGCTGCTGCCAGCTCCCCGCGGGTGACAGCGCTCCTCCAGCTCCCCCCTCTCCCCGTGCCCCCCCTCCCCAGCCTTCATCCCTGCGGCCCTCGGGCGGCAGCCACCCCCCCCCCCCCCCCCCCCCCACTTCTTCTTCCTCCCCCCCCATCTCTGCTGTCACGCGGCGCTCACTCGGCAGAGCAGAGCCGCCTCCACCTCCGCGGGAGTTTGGCAGCAGAGGAAATTGTGCAACTCCGAGAGAAGCAGGGAGGGGGGGGATGGAGGAGAGAAGGAGGGGGGGCTTAATTGCCTCCCATGGCAGAGGGAGAGGAGGAGGAAAGGAGGCCCCCCCACAGCAGCAGCAGGATGCTGGTCCGGCAGGTTGCTGCACGCCTGGTGCTGCTGCGGGACAGGAGAAGGCTGCTGTTCCCTCACCGAACCCATCCGCACCGTAAG